>NC_083325.1:76255661-76555661 GCF_963455315.2 Globicephala melas
CCTTATTAGTTATCTATTTTATACTTAGTAGTGTGTATATGTCAGTCCCAATCTCCCAATTTATCCCTCTCCCCCTCTTAGCCCCTGGTAACCATAAGTTTGTTTTCTGCATCTGTGACTCTATTTCTGTTTTGTAGATAAGTTCATTTGTACCCATTTTTTTAGATTCCACATATATGCTTTTTAAAAAATTATACTTCCATAAAATTGTTATTTATATCAAAATGTAATGAGTTCATTCCTGTTATTTTAAAAGGAACTAATAAATATTTAAAAATTGTCCTTAGTTTAGGCTCTAATATGCTAAATACTGAAAGATATAATCTGTACATAAAGTTCTGCGTTTCTCTATAGTTCTAAGAGTGTAAAGGGGTTCTGACACCAAAAAGTTTGAGAACCTTTAATTGATTCCATTCTTTAATCCAGAATACCTCCCACGCTTTCATCTTGGCAAAATGAAATTTGATGAATAAAATCTGTGGCATGTTCACTGCTGCTCCGTCAAATGTAACTACAGTTTTGTCCTGTTTATTAATTATCTCACTGGTCACTGGTCCTTCACAAATAATATTTCCTTTTGCCTCTGGAGATGCCCTCCTCCCTAAATGACTACTTATTATTTATGACTAAATACTTACTAAATACTTATTATTTATGACTAAATACTTACTAAATGACTAAATACCCTAAATACTTTTTGAAGGTATCAAGGGAAGTTGGCACGTACATGTTAAGGATGCTACCTGCTGTACTGGAATCAGACATTGGGGGAAAATAGGAGTGAGAGGAGGAGAGGTTGGACAGTGAGCTCAGTGGGCTACATACGGACAAGAAGGGTCTCTCCCCTGTCGGCCCAGGGGTGACCTTGGCTACTCTAAGGGCAGGAAGCAGAGGAAGCTGGACATTCTTCTCCGGAATAGCCCTGCTCCCCTCATCTGTCTCAGAATTAGTTGTGGGGGAAAAATGCTGTCACTACACCACACCATCTCCTCGTTTAAAGTAACCAAGATTTAGGTGAACCTCAACGCAAGATCACGGTTGAGAGAAAACAGGGAATCATTTGGGGAAACAAAAACCCTTTAAGAAAAGTGATTTGACCCACTGATTAATAGAAGGGGTGTTTTTAAAAATTTCTTCTGTAGCTGAACATTTTCTCAAATCTTTCTGTTGAGATGAATACCTTGAATAGATTGGTGATCTTGGGGAAGAGTGTCCACCTCAATGGCTGCATACTTAGAAGGAGAATTAAATGATTAAATTTGGAATCCTGTGGTTAGTGTTTTCCAGGGATATATTTACCACCGTATCTGCAAAGGCTAGAGCAATTCCTGGCACATGTAGGTACTCAGAAAATACTTGTAGAGTGGAAAGCAGTTAAGAAGGGAAGGAAGGAGGGAAGGAAGAAAGGGAAGAAGGAAGGAAGGGAGGAAGGAAGCATTTCTTCATCCTGACTGATCGTTTTTAGAAGTTATACTTGTGATGCTATTCCATGAACAAGCATTTGGCCTAACTGGAGAGGAGAAAAATCTATTTTTCCCACTAAGCTTATAAAACCCAAAGCATTTACCGTACGAGTTGTGTTTATGGAATGGTAAAGTGTTTCTAAGGAAAAATGATCCCATGTGCAAAAGCAAGCACGCATTTGTTGACTAAGGGGAATAAGACCTACTATGGCATGTTCAGAAAAAGGGGGTTCTCTGCCTCTCTGAGCCTGGGGGGGGATGCTTCCTTCTGCCACTCTTGCATCACAACTGAGGCACTTAGTATTTTGGCTCCGCCTCGTCTAAAACAGTTTCCTCCTGCCTGCTCCTTAAAAACAGGAGTTGCAAGGAAATGTGTGGATTCAGAAAAAAAACAACAAAACCCCCCATAGCCACCTTTAAATGCTTTTCTCCAAGGCTTGTCAAAATATCCTTGGAATTTGTTGTGAAAATTTGACCACCTCCTAGTTAGCATGAAGTTAAAATTAACTCTAACATGTGTTTAGGGATCTCAATTTGCAAAATATTAATAGAGTTCATGGGCAGTTAACTGCAATAAAGGGAGGAAATGAAGTTTATAGTGCAAGGCCCCTGGGGATTACAGCCTTCCCTACCCCTGAGCACATTCATATCCCAGAACTTGACGGGAGGTGGAGGAGGAGGCCGTAAAGGGAACATAGGGGGAAACCTCAAGCCTAATGTAATGGATCTCCTTCTCTTCCCTCCTGGGAGGGGGGCAGTACCTAGAGGTGGCCTCACCCAGGCCTGGCTTCTTCCTGCTTATTCAAGAACCTCATGATTCAGCCAGAGCTGCAAAAGCAGGGACCTTCACAAAACTCATAGCTACTGGAACATCAGGAGAGAGCTCTGACCCATCCCTCATACATTCTCTGAAAACGTGAAATATAAATTATAAACGTGCTGAGTCTGGCTCTCCAGTTGAATTGCTGAGGCAGGAGAAAGTCATGGAAGACGTCCTGGGTTGAGAGTCAGGGGACAGGAATTTTTCTTTGCCCTGCTGTTGATTCTCCTGTGACCTGGAGAAAGTCACTTCTCCCTTCTGGACCTCTGCCTGCTCACCTGAACAGGGAAATGGTGGGGCTAGTTGCTCTGCAGGGGCTCTTCCTACGCTTTAATCTATTGTTCGTGAATCTGACCTTTTTCCATGGGCTTTCTAGGAAAACCTACTAAATAATGATGACTTAATACATAATTCAGGTATTAGAGCCAGCAAAAGTCAATGTAAACTAAAGTAAGGCTGATAGGGAGGAAGGTGGGCTTTAGTTCAAAGCCCCAAGAGGAGTAGAATGACTACAGAGGAAAGAGGGCATTTCAGGCAGAGAAGGCTCTGGGTAAAGGCCTGGAGTGTGGAGGAACGGCCACCGAGTTGAGTCAGTGGGGAGAGTGAAGTAGTTGGAGCAGACTGAAACACAAGAAGAGAACCACCGTGGCTTTTCCAGGACTTCGTGTGGGAAGGGAGGCGTCTTCTGAGGCTGTCTCTGGGGGCAACTGCAGGGACATGCTTCCCTGTAGTGTGTGGAAGCCTTTGTGGACTTGGAAGGTCAAAATCCATGGCCGGTCTAGACCCTTTCTGACGAGGGGCCCATCAGTCTTGCCTGCCCATGAGTGCATTAGAGCTGAGATTTGACCCTCTCACTCCATTGGCCCATGTCCTTACGTTAGTTCTTTTCATTCTAGCTTCTTCACAGGCCCGTGTGATGCTCACCTTCTGCTTGCAGAATGGGGTCATTCTCCTTTCGGGGGAGCCTCCGATGAAAGGATCTGGGATTGCTGACTTTCCAGGGCACTGGTGTAGGAAGTCTTTCACCTTCTAGTTGGCTCCCCTCTTCAGATCATTAGGGCTCAATCCTCTGAACCTCTAGGGGGCCTAAGAGTACCCAGGACCCAAAGCAGTCCTGCTCATGACAAAGGTTATCAGGAGCCTTGAACCACTTCTGTCTTCCGGCCAGTGGAGCTTAGAATATCACACATCCTCGTTGAGATGCATTGACTGGGTTTGATGGCCAGACACTCTCATTAGCTTCTAATCACTTAGGCCACAAAGAGGGCTGACGCTTGGTGCTCCCCAGGTGACCCTGCTGATATCTCTACTCCCCCCGGTCTTGTTCAGAGGACAGAGATCTACCCTTACATATTTCATAGTCATGAACCCCTACTTTGTTCAGTGTCCAGGGCACCCCCAGGATCACAGCTCTGTGAAGAATTCAGCCCATTTATCTGGGTGTATCCTGTGTTACATATACAGAGCCTGGATTCTTTGCCTGACTGATAGATGCTGTAGCAGAGATCACCTTCTGAATGACGACCAGGGCTCTCGGACAGCCTCTCACACCTATTTTCTTAGGTCCGCTCCTCCCCCCGCAGAATTCATCACACATTCTTTCTGCTTGAACTTGATTTCTGGCCCTTGATTTGCAAAGGGTTATAGCAATAGTGGCCACACAGAAACACCAGAAACTGTTTGTTATTATTAAGACCTCATTTTACTCTCATTAAAGATCTTCTTGAGAAAGAATCTTCTGATGCTAACTCATATTCTTTATGGGAAATATTTGCTAACTAACCTGATAAAACTTTTTAGGCTTATAATCAGTTGCCGTGGGTCTTCAAAACACTGAGAAATGAAAGGAAATATGTAAGGTTTGTTTGTCCCTTTAGATGCTTGTTTTAATTAAAGTCAGTATTTGCACAAATGTAGTCTTCTGAATTGTGCACACTTTGTGCCTTAGTTTATCTACATGCAGTCCCTGGCCAGAGGTAATTTGTTTTCTAAAGAGAATGTCCACGTGTCTGAAGCATCAGAGCTACAGGCTATGCCCTTCCTGCCCCCCCCCAAACCCCCCACACCCTTCAGACTTTGTCCTTCTCAGTCCAAGGCAAGGGAACTGTCAGCTGGCTCAGACCCACCATGCATGGAACCTGGAATCTATCCTTGCCTACAAGTCCCGGGCCCCAAGGGAACTGCAGTAGATCTTAAGTATCTAGGAGTCTATTGAATGGTAGGCCTTTCAACCCCCAGAACTGTGCCAGTCACAGACAGAGGCCAGCTGCCATGCCTTGCCAAGCAAAGTGGATCCTCTTGATATCACTGAACTAGTCAGTACTGAGTTAATGGAACCCCTTTGAAACCTATGAACCGGACTCCGGACCACATCCATTGAGGGCCTCCACATTATATCTTCACTCAAGACACACCCTGCTTTTGTTCCTCCAGTGGGCCCATGCAACAGTGTCCTAGAATGCTTTCAATGGCTGAAAACAGCTGATTGAGACAGTTTTGGGTTTCTTGTTGAGTTTGTTATGATCAAGGTGAGGTTCTCAGCCTTCCCATTCATTCACAGTCCAATGAGAGAGGCTGTCCATGAGAGCTGCTGCATCTGGGGGAAATCACCTACAACCCTAAATAATTCAGGCTTGAGCTCCTTCATACAAGTGAGAAGGTGGGCAAAATGCTTTCTGCTTCTAATCCCTGAGTCCTTCACACTTTCTGCTCTTCTAGAAGATTCCCATAAGCAGCCCAAATTCCGCTGAAGGGTTCCACATGCACCGAGGTCCTGAAGGCTTTGGGGAAAGCCAGCTTTGGAGCTGTAGGGGTTGTTCATACGCTGAGCAGAGGCACTGTTCTAAGTAGCATTTTCAGAGTAAGGAGGGACTCTGATTCTTCTCATTTGGGACCAGAAGAATTGCTGGTTTAACTCAGAGGATCACGATAATAGAGCCTTTCGAATGACCGGGTAAGGAGTAAATCACATTGGTTTTGCAGTAGGCAGCTTGGGGCTCTAATTCCTGCTCAGCCACCTACCAACTCTGAGGCCATGAGCCCTTTTCTTTATTTCTCTTACCCCTGGTAGCTTCATCAATTAAATGGGAATAACAGATGTACCTCAAGGAGTTACCGAGAGAATTATGGCCATGGTTATAACATACCTAAACCGAGTCTGGTACACAGGAAGTGCTCAATACATAGAAGCTATTCACTACCATAAAGGAGAGTTAAGGCAGGTTGCCGGATTTACTTTATTGTTCTCTCTGGATCTGAGAGATTCCAAGGGAGCTGATGTAACCAGGGAGATGGCCTAGTTAGCTCTAGGAAAAGCTACAACAAAAACTTACTTTTCTCATAAACTTCAGCAGAGCTACGAGGAATAACTCTCCCAAAGTTTGAACAAGAGCAAAAGGCAGAATTCAGGTTCTAGTTGTCTTGCAGACAAGTAAATCTCCTTCCCACCCATCCCCACCACATATGTGCACAAAGGT
The DNA here is from genome assembly GCF_963455315.2 of Globicephala melas. NCBI lineage: Eukaryota > Metazoa > Chordata > Mammalia > Artiodactyla > Delphinidae > Globicephala > Globicephala melas. The sequence goes on from NC_083325.1 coordinate 76,261,421, forward strand.
GCACAGTGCTTGCGAATGCACACGTGTGAGGACACGTGCACACACTCACACATTCACATGCAAATCATCTCCCACTCTAAGCCCCCTCCTGTGACCCCTGCGCCCCTGTTCTTAAGCTCCTGGACTGTGCTGAAGGAGAAGAAACTGATGTTTCAAGCTTGTTGAAGTCTAGCTCAACAAAATGGTTCAGATTACCCCCTGCGCTACTTTGCAAGGCATTTTAGGCATTTTTTCATGGCGTTGGGAAATCATGTTTCACCAGTAATAAACAGAGTTGAAGCCCAAAAGACTAGAGCTTAATTTCAAACTCAGAACTGAGGAGGTCAGAGTGGGTCCTATCATGGAAAATCATCAACTCCCCTTCCTCAGCAGAGCAAGACATATTCTGGAAGAAGGAGAGAAGGCTAAAAATCAAGCACAGCAGTTTCTAATATTTTTCCTCCTGACTTTTCTTAATTAGTGTTGACTAGCTTAACGAAGCAATTAAGGGGCTTATTTGCTTTTTAAATCACATGTGAAATTTAAGAAACCTTGAAATAGAAGAAATATTTGTCCCCAAGATCTTATCCCACAAGGGATATCAGTTTGAATATTCTCCAACGACTAGAAAGTGAGGATAACTGGCCCTGCTCTCCAAATGAGGCCCCAGCAAAACAGACATCGCAGTAGCCAGCTCTGCAAGAAGAAGTCCCCATAGGTGAAGGGCTGCTTCTTGAGTGTATTTCCAAGACTTACATTGAAAACAATGATAATTATTAACTTGAACAATAATATGAATAATGATGTCCTTCATTTATTGATTACTTATGTGCTGGTAGTTGTGTTGTTCACTGTTCATATATTATTTCGATTTAAGTCTGCACGTTTCCCGCCCCCTTCTTTCTAATAGAGTAAGGAAATAGGGACTCAGGGAGGTTAACTGGCATGCCCAGATTCGCACACCTCCTATGAACTGGATTTAAGCTTTTTTTAGTCTGAGACACATGGTCTTTCCCTGGTATTTTACTACCTCTCCTTGTGGCGGTTCTTAACCATGAGAACTGTGGCCCAAGTACACTAGGGATGATTAAATAATTACATGCGTGTATGTATGTTTACATTTATGCTTATGTAATAGCATAAACAGAATATTATTAAAATTTGATTTTTAAATGTTAATAATCATATCAAATTATCTATATTACAACATAATACACATTATACTATGTATAATATACTAATATAATTATTGTATCATTCTTATATTATTTAATGAAATGATAAAATGACATAAATATATACAATTAATATAAACATAATTAATATGTATAAATATATATAAAACATGATACAGGGCATATAAATGATACACTCATATAATATGAACCATAATATAATAATAATGTAATCTATAAAACATAATACACAATATGTGTGATATATGTAATGTTTATATAAATTTATATATCATGTAATGATATATAAATGTAATGATATATAAATGTAATGATATATATCATGTAATGATATAGGGCATATACATGATACAGACTCATATAATAATACATAATATATAATGTATTATATATTATAATATATAATATAAAATATAATAATATATAAGTGTGGCAATTATATCTTTTTTTTTGGCTGCGTTGGGTCCTTGTCTCTCTGCGCGGGCTTTCTCTAGTTGCAGCGCGCGGGGGCTGCTCTTCGTTGCGGTGTGAGGGCTTCTCATTGCAGTGGCTTCTCTTGTTGCGGAGCATGGGCCCTAGAGTGCAGGCTCAGTAGTTGTCGCACACAGGTTTAGTTTCCCTGCGGCATGTGGGATCTTCCCGGACCAGGGCTCGAACCCGTGTCCCCTGTATTGGCAGGCAGATACTTAACTGCTGCGCCACCCGGGAAGTCCGGCAATTATATCTTAAATAAGTATATATGATTGTTTATAAAATTATCATATAACTTGATAGAGGGTTAATAATTATTTTAATAAGTAGACACGTAGGGTAGTATTCTGTATCACTATCTAATGATAAATGAATTAGATTAGTAAATAACAAGATGAATAAATCATTAATCAATTGGCATAGCCGTAGTCTAATGTAGTGCCTCTAGCTATGGCAAGTTAATATTTATTGCCTATCATGTTCCAGAACCGGTGCTAGGCTCTTACATCACCTCTGCTAAACCTCACAGCAAACCAGCAAGGTAGGCACCATTAGTGGAAAATAAGTTGAGGCTTAGATGAGTTAAATGTTTTTTGTTGTTTTACCTTCAGAGACACAGAGCTAGTAAAAGAGCTAGATATAACCCTGATTTTGTCTGATCCCATATCCTATGGCCTTTGCACTCTACCAGGTTAGATGAGTAGGTGGAGAAGAGAAAGTGAAAGAACAAAGGAAGGAAAAGGAAACTGTATCTTGATGCTTGCCTTATAGAGGAGGACAGTATGGCATATACCAAGTTTCACTGATACAATAGGAAGGCCGAAGAAGCTGACCGTGGCACCAATCCAGCCATTCCCTCAGCCACTTGCTTATTCAACACGCTGCTCCCCAGGGTAATGGGGAGGAGGGAAGGACATGGGGTGGCAGCTCCTGGCCCGTGTCTTGATGCTGGCCGGCGCAGGCTAGTTGCCAGGCCCCTCCCAGTGTGACACCCTTGTGACCAGAGTCTGCACACTCGATGGCACGCCCTTGGACTTGGTCTATTTTTCCCACTTCTGGGATTGCAGCCTACATACTTGGCATTGGAAAGATTGGCAGCTTCAAGTCAGATTGGGAGGACGTCCCAGATGGGCACTGAATCAACAGTGCCAACAAGAGGGAAAAAAACATGTGAGCCCAGGGAGATTTCTTAACTATTTACCGAATAGGGGGAATTGTTTATTTCCCCATATCTCCCAAAGAGTCCATTTATGAGCTCCATTTTATGACTTCAAACAGGCAAGTTGGCAGAGATATGGCAGTGAAGATAAGATGATGACTAATTAATGGTCTTGCAACAGGTTTCAACACCCAGATCTACAACTACTTATATTTTTTTGCTTAACCACTAACATTTATTTTCAAATACAAACATGCTTTTAAGTATTTTTGTTAATACAGCTAATAGTTTTATCTTGTTCCTGGCACTATTTCCTCTTCTTGATAGGGTTATAAATAGGGTATTCCACTTGGCAAGGATCTTGCCCATGGCATTGAAGAGATGGTTCTATACTTACTGTAGCAAAAAAGAGCACATAGTTGGCATACTTTCCTCCAAACTCTCCTAACATTTACACTGCCATCTACATACTTTTCAGTTGACTTCACTCTGAAAATTGCCTGTTCCTCTGATACATACCAGAGACTTGGCTACTTGGACATTTGGAAAGAAAGAAAAAAAGAAGAGCAGAACATGAACGAGCATTCTTCCCATTTCTGCTCCCAGGCATTTAATACTTGCAATAGTACAGTCATTTGTAAGAATGATTTAAAGTGGCTTCTTTACAGTTTTCAGTTTTAAGATCTCAGGATTCTGTGACTGGAGGAACAATTTCAGCATTGACTAACATTGCTATTGATAACTTCACTGTTTTCCTTAGGTTTATATAGTCAGTTGCCTGAATTCAGGTAATACATAGAAAAAGATACAATTCCACATCATGGCTTTTATTTATTTTTTTTGGTGAGGAAACTCAAACAATAAAATCATAACTGAGGATTCAGAACTAAAACCCCTTCAAAGTCCTGCTGCCATTATTTCAAAGAAATGTTATACAATTTGGATGAGATTAAGATGTTAGAAAACAGTATCTCTAGAAATTTGAAGATTTTCACTGTTGTGAGCAAAGAAGACATAGGAGTACAGATCTCTAGAGTTCCATCTCCAAGATACGCCAGTGGCTGTTGAGCTTATCTTCACTTTCCCTTCAGGTCTAAAAAACGGGGAGAGGGGATGATTTTGGCAAGAGCCGCGGAGGTTATTGATGAATTGCAAAAAATATCTCCAAAGTAAGACCTTTGGGGAGTTAGAACACAGATAGCTTTTGCTTGGAGAAATGGATAAACCCACTCCATCTGCATTAGGTGTGGTTAGCCAAGGTACAATTTGAATAAATGTTAAGGAAAAACTAACTGACGTCCCAATCCTTCTTTCCTAAATCCTGCATATTTTTCTCACATCCTTAGGTAAAAGAAGAGAGGCCAGGTCATCTGGTAAACGTTGGCCTGTAACACAGTTCATGGAAGGCTGCTTGGTGCCCATTCATCCCCAAGACATCCACACGTGAGAATTCACCAGTACAAAGATGTTTAAGACTTATCTGAGAAGGAATCCAGATGATGAGTCCATCTGCAGGTAAAAAAAAATAATTAGCAGCTCAGCTCGTGGGAGTGGGGATAAGGTGTCGCACTGCTGTTACTGCCGGGGCTTTATTCTTTTCTGCAAAGTATTGCAGGAAAACCATTTACTGAGTTCAGTACCAGTGTTTACTGGTGGTTTTGATACCGTGATCTTAAATCTTGGGAGATCAATTCCTTACAGTCTGGGGGAACCCAGTTTTCTGTTTTGGTTTTAATAATCCTTTCAGCCTTAGAATGAGGAGGGGGCACTAGCTAGTTTACAGAACACCTTATCCATAATTTAAGAATCTGATAAAGCTGAAACAAGAATATTATTTCTTCTGGGTTTAAAAGAATACAGATAATGTGTCTGATAAACCACATTGGAGTTTTTAAATTCCAAGTACTTTAGAGAGAGAGAAAGATTTGGGTGAAACTAACACACACACACACAAGCCAATACATTTTTTTAAGACTTACCTGGTTATATATGTTGTGTTTAAATGACTGAAAATTAACTATCTCCACTCATTAGTTCCGTCCGGTTTAGATAATGGACATTTTAATTTAACTGTAACATACAAATGCACAACTGTGGTTGAATTTGTCAGAATAGTCATATGCACAACATATTTTGTGGAAGACATGGGGCTGGCTACTAGATATTGAGAGATGAAAGAATGGACATCATTCTGACATTGGAGGAGTTCATAAATTTGGTGAAGAACAAACTTTTCGTACACAAATGAGTGCAAGCACTTGCATTTTGAATCCCGTGGTTCACAGACTCAGCGATTATAACCGGATGTCTCCTTTTATCCCAACTTGCCATTCTTCCAGCCCTTATTTTTCTTATCCCAGCCTCTCCCAAGTCTCTCAGTTCATTCCTCTCCTCAGTCAGCAAGTATCTGTTTCCCCCCGGGTAACCGTAGAATTCTGTGATTGCCTCAGTCTATCAATCATCCAAGGCCCCTGGAATCGCTCTGTCTAAAATGGTGGGCTCTAGTCACATGTGATTTTATATTAAAAATAAAAGTAAATTAAACAAAGTTTTCAGTTTCTTAGTCACACCAACCACTTTTCAAGCGCTCAGTAGCCACATGTGGCCCATGGCTACTGCTTCGGACAGTGCCTATTAGGAAACATTTCCCTGGGACTTCCTTGGAGGTCCAGTGGTTAAGACTTCGCCTTCCGGTTCAGGAGGTGCGGGTTCAATCCCTGGTCGGGGAGCTGAGCTCCCCCATGCCTTACAGCCAAAAAGACAAAACATAAAACAGAAACAGTATTGTAACAAATTCAATAAAGACTTTAAAGAAAAAAAAAGTAAAGAAAACATTTCCCTGATCTCGGACAGAGCTGCTCTAGACCTGGTTAAAACCTTGTTTGCCAGCCTCTTCTCAGGAAGTGATCCTCCAATAAGCTGAATATTGTTTTCTGCAAATGGCCTGAGCTTTGCCGACTTTGTCTTTACTACTTCCAAAGCTTAGGGTGCTCTTTTGGAATCTTGCTGTCTTTCAAGACCTAAAGAAAGGTATTGTTCTCCTAAGAAACCCTTCCTTATCTTTCCAATTAGAGTTCTTCCTAATTGGAAAGGTTCTTCCACACACCACGCCTCACTCACGGCTCTGCTTCGTGGCGCTTCATACTATCGTCTCTACAGGACATTTTTAGCTCCCCTACCAGGTTATGCTTTTTCTTTTTCCAACAGCAAAGGAGGTGTGTGTTTCCTTATTTTATATTTCATGCCCTCTGGTTTTTGGTGTTTATGGATTTTATTTGAAGACATTAACAAGGAAAGATACATATGGTGACAAAGTCTGAAGGAAGAAGGGAAGAAATATGGTTATGTTAACTGTATAAAAAACGAAGAATGGGGTTGCTGCCCTATATACTAGGAAAAAGTCTTATAATTAAAATCTGATTCTGCCACTTAACCTTATAGATCTGAGTGAAATAGTTATCCTCATTAAACCTCAGTTTTGTTTTTTTTTTTCATCTAGAGAATAGGAATAGTAATGCTTACTATACAGGTTTTGCGAATATCACTTGAGAGATAATATATGTAAAAGTGTGACCAAAAAAAAGAAGTCTCATACAAATGTGAGGTGTTATGCTTACAGCAAGCTTCCAGAAAAGCAGGGTATGGAACAGGGAGAAACACATGTTGCCCTGGCCCCCCTCACAAACCTGCTTTACGCTGACAAAGCCCAGTCGACTGATAAAGTTCCAGTAGGCTCTTTGTGAGTTATCCACAGGGTTCTCTTTTTATCTCACAGAAATATTTATGTATCTATAAGTATCTATAATTTTTTTTATTCCGCACTCCTTGGGATGCAGTTATGGCTGTTTAATGTTTACTTTTCAGGCATTCCTTCTCCCTTTGAAGGAATCCACAAAAGAAAGAGCAAAATGCTGACAAGTTTTCAAAGCCGTGATTTACAGGAATGATTTCTGAAAAGCAAGTGGACAACATCCGAGTTCATCATCAAATAATATTTCTAAAGCACCCTCTAGTGCCTGGCCCCAAGCCAGATGATTCAATGCCTGGAGAGGCTGCAAACTTTTTTTTTTTTTTTTAAAGAAAAATGGACTCTCATGTTGGCTCCTGAAAAACAAGTCTGCACCATTTACGATTCCTTAGGATTCTCTCTCTAAATAAGTATTAAGAATGGATTGCTTCAGAAGAAAATCAATGCAGTTAGAAACCCTAATACTATTAAATATAATTCAAATCCCAGTTTAAAATAGACATTAAGACTTAAAAGACCAAGTCAAAAATTACACTGGGAATCTGAAGAATTTGAAATCTAAATAAATCGCAGAGCAGAAAAATCTGCTCTGTAAGTGAAAAAGTTTTGAGCCTGAGGAAAGGTAAGAATTGCATGAATAGATAGGTGTCATCTAGTAGGAATGCTAGGCCCATCTGCCATCTGATTATGCTGTGACTGTACTAGCCTATCGTCTTCACTCAGCAGATTCTCAAGTGCTGTAGTGGCAGGAGTGCAGTATGTAGAATCAGAAGACTTGTGGTCCAGGGTCAACTCTACCACATACTTGGCTATGTGATTTGGAAGATGTCACTTAAAATTTATGACCCTAGTTTCTTCACATGTAAGATAATTCTGCCAACTTCATGGAATTGTCTAGACTTTACATATTAAATAAGATACCACTGACCAGTTCCTTGAACACAGTACTTGCCAACAAAATGTCAATATTTTTTCTAGTTGTCTGATCGATTTTGTATTCAGCAGTTTTACAATATGTGTTCAGTATGACTCTTGCACATATCCCCTCAAAGGAAGTTTCACTCTTCTCCCTTATCACTCCCACATTTTTGAGAATAGGATCACATTTTACATTATGGTACTGAAGTAGGAGAGTCAATTTTGCATAGGCTAGTTGACCTTAAAGATAAATGCCTAATTATTGATTGGATGATTGATTAATCAATTCTTTCATTCATTCATTCAATTCCCAACTCCAAATTCAGAATAGTCCCTTTACTACCTGAGGCCTTATTAACAAGATGGACCAGATGTTTCATCACATACAAAAGATCTTTGTAGGCATGGGAATAAAGAATACTGAGTCATTTTAAGAAGTCACTTTGAAAATGACTTTTCAACATAGAAGCACTGGGCTTGTTCAAGCAAATTATATTTCAAAGTTTTATTTGCAAGGTTATTTATTACTATGTGGAATCTCAGTCCTGTGGCTAGGGTCAAGGAAAATGAGGACACAGGTGTCTGCCTATTTGCACAGGCATTAAAGAGTGTTGTAAAATGAGCTTCAGCCTTTTAAGTTACTGTCTTTTCCTTTATAATAATAATCTCTTCAATTTTACAAGGTCTATATTATTTTTAGGTAAGAAAACACTGTAGAGTTCATGTTTTATTGTTCCTTGCAGTTATATAAATTATATTTGGCCAAAACAAATGTAATTCCTACTGTGTGAACTGGGAACCCAAAATGTTGATTTTCCTCAAGTTATAAACAATGTGAAGATATGTTATACTGGGTCACAATTTTCCAGAGCAGAGCAAAATATATAACTCAGTTTTAATAACAAAACTGCATATATCATTAAAGTTTCCTACTCCACACAGAATGTATTATATTACTCTGCCCAGCAAGAGACATCCTTTGTGTAGACCACAATTTCTAAAATACCATTTGATTGAATGGAAAACATTTTAGCCATTTGTTAGTTTAAAAAAAATGTAATGGTTAAATACTCATGGAAATTCTGCTTTGTCTTTGCTGGGTAAATATTACATTTCTTTTCACTAAATTGAATGCCATGGATTTTGTAAACACCAAGGTCTGGGGGACAGCTATTACGAGTTTTTTCCCACTATGAGATGAGTCTTCACGTTTTTAGCATCTTAGAAGCAGATGTCTGCTTTGTAACACCAGTGAACCTTATTTTTACATGTATTATTGTATCAGCTTCAAAAGTTGCATTGTAATTATTTACTTATAAGCTTGCCTCTCCAAATAGACTTGTAACTTAACAAGGCAGGGTCCAGACTGCATTATCTCTGTATTCTTGGCCCCTGGTCTAACGCTTTCTACAGAGCTGGAGCACTGAAAATGTTAAATGAAGGAGAAATTCTGAAAAAACTACGACCAAATCATCAGTTTACCCATTCACCTGTTCTCAGAATCATTTCAAAATTTAGGAGATTTATAAATGTAACTACTTTCACAACACTGAAGAAAATGAGGAAAGATTATTTCCTTTATTAAAAAGAAGTCATGGGCTTCCCTGGTGGCGCAGTGGTTGAGAGTCTGCCTGCCGATGCAGGGGACACGGGTTCGTGCCCCAGTCCGGGAGGATCCCACATGCCGCGGAGCGGCTGGGCCCGTGAGCCATGGCCGCTGAGCCTGCACGTCCGGAGCCTGTGCTCCGCAACGGGAGAGGCCACAACAGTGAGAGGCCTGCGTACAACAACAACAACAACAACAACAAAAGAAGTCATATGTGGGATTAACTAGTCTAGTCTCCTTATTTCACAAGTGGGGATTTGGGGACCTAGAAAAGAAAGCTTTTTTGCTCTTGCTAATGTCACAAAACTGGAGGCAAAACTGATCCTAATTGTGTTCATAGTGTTTTGTTTGTTTGATACAAAAGTAATACATGTTAATGATAAACACTTCGACATGTTCAAAAATACATAAAGAGCCAACAAGTGTATGAAAAGATACTTAACATCAAAAGTTGTTAGAGAAATGCAAATCAAGACCACAATGAGATACCATCTCACATCTGTTAGGATGAGAGAAAAGAACAAGTGCTGGCAAAGATGTGGAGAAATTTGAACCCTTGTTCATTGTTGGTGGGGCTGTGAAATGGTACAACTGGTATGGAAAGCAGTATCGTGATTCCTTAAAAAAATTCAAAATAGAACTACCATGTGATCCATCAATCCCACTTCTGGGTGTATATATCCAAAAGAATTGAAAGCAGAGTCTTGAAGAGACACTTGAACACCCATGTTCATGAAAACATTATTCACAGTGGCCAATAAGTGGAAGCAACCCAAATGTCCCTTGATGGACGGACAAATAAAACATGGTCTATAGGTACAATGCAATAATATTCAACCTTATAAACGAAGGAAATCCTGTCACATACTCAACATGGATGGACCTTGAGGACATTATATAAGTGAAATAAGTCAGTCACAAAAAGACAAATACTGTATGATTCCACTTAAATGAGGTATCTAAAATAGTCAAAGAGAAAGTAGAATGCTGGTTATCAGAGGCTGGGCGGAGAGAGAAGTGAGGAGTTGTTAAATGGATATAGCGTTTCAGTTTTGAAAAATGAATTAGTTCTGGTGATCTGTTACACAACAATGTAAATATACTTAACATTTTTGACCTGTTCATGTAAAAATGCTTAAGCCGATGAATTTCATGTTACATGGGTTTTTTGGTCACAGTTAAAAATTTAAAAATACATAAACAGAATTTTTATTTATTTATTATTTTGGCCATGCCGCACGGCATGCAGGGATCTTAGTTCCCCAACCAGGCAATGAACTCGTGCCCCCTGAAGTGGAAGTGTGGAGTCCTAATCACTGAACTGCCAGAAAATTCCAGAAACAGATATTTTAAATATATGTAACAGTAGAAGAGGTGTTAAGGTTAACACATTTAGTTGTTTTTTTCTATAATATTTATACGCTTAAAACAGTACTGTCTAAATGATATGACACCTTATTGTTACAACAAAATATGACAAACGTATTTCTAAAACTCTCTCAATACCATTTGAAAGGCTGCATAAGATCCATTTATATAAATAAACCACAGTTTATTTAACAATATCCCTCATTCATATTCTTTTCATGTCTGTAAATAATGCTTTCTTTTCTATTTTTGTACATTCCTTGTCATCTACATTTCTGATTCTTCCCTTAGAGTCTCAGAAGTAAAATTAGTAGAGGGGACATTTAAAAATATTTTTAAATTGTTTAAAAATTATATAAAATAATAAACATATAAAAATTATACATTGTTAAAAATTTAGTATTGCTCCAATATCTATTCGTAGAAGCAGGACACGAGTGCCTCTAACTTATCACACCCTTGTCTACACTGAGTCCCCTCATCTTTCTCCTCTTATTCACTATTATTATTGTTATTATTATTACAATTATTTTGATTTGCAAGAAAGGAAATAGGATTATTTGTTAATTTACATTTCTTTGCTTGTTCATAAAACTGGTACAGTTAAAAATACTTTTCAGTCGTTTGTATTTTTTCTTCTGTGAATTATATTTTTACATTTTAAGATAAGCTGAATGAGTTCTTTATAAAGAAATTTAATTATTTATCTGTCATATTTGATTGCAAATATTTTTCCTAGTTGTACATTTATTGTAAATTCTGTGTCCTAAGTACACAACTATTAATCTTCAGGGAAAACTATTTAACTCATTTTCATTTAAATTGTTATAGTTTGATTATCTACTCTTTTTGTCAATGATTATGATGTAGTCAGTGATTTCAGAATTTAAGTAGATATTTTATAAAATTTTCAGTATTTCTTGAAAAATCCTGCTAGCGTTTTGCATAGGACTGTATAAAGTCCATACACAAGTTTGGAATAATTGTTGTAACAACATCAGTAGCGGTCATAATGACAAACAAAACTCTACTTACAGCTCTTCGAGTGCCTGCTATCTGCCAGGTCTTGCATTTACTGTTCACATTAATTTAATCCATATAACAACCTTATGAAGCATGTGCTATCTTTATGGCCATTTTACAAAGAATCCAGTTGAGGCAAAGAAAAGTTACATAATTGCCCATGGTCACTCAGCAGTAAGTTGATGGAAGCATGTTTTGACCTCAGGCCACACAGCTTCAGAACCCTTGCTTCTAAAGATTATTAAGCTGCCTCAAAAACCTTCATAGGATGAGTTTGTCCCTTCTAAGGAGTTACTAAAATTGCCTTTATGTGTCTAAGATATTTTTAATCTTTGTTATAAGTTAATATCCCATACTTTTTAATTATGTTTTTTCAATTTGGCTGCACTAACAATAGTTTAGAAAAACTGAATTATAGCATTACAGTGGAGATGGTCTCTGCTAAAGCCTGGAACACTGGAGCAAGAGCAATGAGACCAGGGTCTGCAGCAGAGCAGGACAAGGAAGGTGAGATGCTGAGGGATAATGCAATAATACTCCCCTTGAGTCAGTAAGCTATGGCTGTATAATAAACGATTCAAAAATGCAATGGCTTGAAACAATAGCGTTGGTTCTTAAGGACCCGCAGGTCATCTAGGGGGTTGCTGACCCAAGCTGGGCTGGGCCCCGTTCAAGCTGCAGGGTCTGACTGTGATGGGCATCTCCCTCAGGTCTGCTCCATGATGCTGTTCTGCACCTCAGGTAAGAGTGTACCAATGAGCCTGAGGAAACTCTTCTTGATGTGGCAGCAAAGGCCAGAAAGAAAGCCCACTGACAGGCGCATTTCAAGCTCGTGCTTCCTTTCTTGGAGGGCACACAATGGAGCTCAGAGTCAAGGGGCAGGGAAGTAGACTTTGCCCATCAGAACACCATGGCGAAAGTGTGTACACAGAGAGAAGTGATGACTTGAGGCCAATGATTTCATCTACCGTATCAGTTGGCTTGGGCTACGAAAGGAACAGAGAAGAGGCGGGGAGTGGTCAAGTTGTGCATAAATTGTGCACATAAAGCTCACAGGATTTGTAAGTATATCAGACATGAGGTCAGAGAGACAAGGAGACCTTGAGGATGACATTCCTTACCCACGTGCCCAGAAATGTCTTTTTCTAGAATTTTACTTTAGATTGATATTTAGCTCACTTGCTCTATTTCTAGTATTTTGGTACTTCTCCTCTTGACTTCCACAATCTCCTTAAAGACATCTCAGTTTCATATTGTTTTATTACTAGGAGACATAACTGATCTGAATCAATCAGGTGAGGTGACGTGTGTATATATTCAGCAGCGCCGGCATTCTCCTGCTGCTGTCCCCTCCACAATAAGGCTGCAGTTTCTCCCCAGCAGTGTCCAAACTACCCCTTCAGTCCACCAATGACTCCTCTCAAAATGCAAAGAAGACTAAGTATAGAAGTGCTTTGTTTCTCCCTGATTAGTCATCAGCATTAAACATCGGGTCTAATGGTGCATCTGTCCATTCCTTCTTCCATTTTTTTTTCTCCAAACATTTCTAAGGTCGAACTGTATTCTGAGTACAGTCTTTTAAGACAGTAGGGAATGTTCAGAAGATTTTCATCATACTTGGTTAACATTTTTAAAAGTTTTGGCACTTAAAGTCATAGGCTTTAGTTATTTGGAATATTTATCTATAATAAATAGTCCATTCCCCAGCGTTGGTAAATAAATGAGGCATCGCTCCATTGCGCTTTTGTTGATTTATGCATCGACACGGGGAGTGTGCTCCATTTAGCAATGCAAAGAGGGTACACATTCAGTTTGTTCTGTTGCTGTGTGTACTGTTTAGTCCCAGGATACCTTGAACTGGAAAGAAGCCCTGTTGAGTGACAGGGTTACATAATTCTACCTTCTTGGTAAACTGTCTTGGGCCTCAGCGCCCCCAGCTCAGATATCTGTCTATCAGGAGACATGTGGGTCTTGAATTGTTCATTCTGGTTTGACCCTAAGCCAAAAACTTTTGCAGAAGCCTGAGTCCTGGGCCTCCTTCCCAAGCAACCACCAGTGTCATAGAAGTAACCAGTTCCTGCCTGTTACTGCAGCTTCTGTTGACAGGAAATGCCTTTTCAAAAGAAAGGCAATGAAAAACGGTTCCCTTGCAGGTGGAGTTTTCTGGCTCATGTAAGGATTAGAAATGAAATTAGCCATTGGAAATTTCATTCAGATCAGTCCAAACATTGCAAAGTACAACAAACGCAGACCTTTCCTCATTGGGTAATCAAGTTCAATTTCTCTCCATGTCTTTTCTCCCAAGCAGACAGCTGTGAAACCCTTATTAACTGTTTTTCATGGACCCAGTTGCTGCTAAAGTCTACAGAGATAGAACATTCCAGAATGAGCTCTGAGCCCTGACCTTGAAGGGCTTGGTGATCTAGTCTGGAATACCAGAGTCACCCACAGAAACTGCTCCGTGAATTAGGCAGCCCATGATCCAGCAGCCAGCCATGTGGGTCAGACAATAAGGAGTTCAGAGCCAACAACAACGGCTAAGTGCATTGTGGAACCAACTTCAGGAGAAATGGGAACGTGACAAAATAGTATAAATAAGATGGCTGATTTGGACATTTCAACCTCTACTGTTTCCTTTCTTCCAGCTTCACTTTCCCTGTAACAGATCAAAACCTCTTTGTAGTAGTGATCACTTGAAAATAAATTTAAACCACTTTAACACAATATTCTTATTTTGGATGGACCTACCGTCCATCCATCACCCTGGCCACTCCTGCAAAAGGACGCATAATCCATCACAGAGCTTTCTGCACATTGCTCCCCTGTTCAAACACATAAATGGCTTCCTACGGCCAACGTCAGTCAGCCTTTCTTGGAGTCCCATAGTCTCCCCAGCAGGGTCCTGCCTCACCCACCCATATGTGAGTTACAGCACAAGGGCTTATCCTTGAGAGCATGGTCAATAACGTCTCCCATTTTCCACCGTCCTGAATCTGACATCTGTGACCTCACACGGGACCACGGTATTTTACAGAGTCAACAATATATCTGATTTGACTGTTTCCCATGTGTAAGTCTTATCTTTCCAGTTGGATAACATTTTCTTCCAGTACAAGCTGATGCAATATAATTGGAAAAGTTTTTGAGTTTTTCCTCAACCTACAGCACATAATAAATATTTAATAAACCACTCATTGATTGGTTTTAATTTCTGTGGAACTAGAGGAAGGGCCAGGACTAGGAGGGAGCAAGTGAGGTGCCGGGGGAAAATCTTTAAGGAGGCGTTTGCTCTCAGGTGTGAGTCTTGCACTTGTAGCACCCCAAGAGTGCATGCCTCCTTAAACTTTGTGCCCTAGATGCTTTTCTTGCCTCACCCTAGAAGCTGCCCTGATTGTATGGTATTATGAAGTATTTTTGCAGGATCTGTCTTTATATAGTAAAAGTAGATACTGACTTTCTTTTTCCTCATAGCTCTTCATAAACAGGACCCACATGTTTGTATGCATACAAAGGGGTTAATTCCACCAGAATGCCTTCCCTACAATAGCTACAAAAACATTACGGTTAAACCTCAGAGAGGTAGGGTTTTGGTGAAAAGAGCTTGAGTGAATCAGACCTACCTGATTCAAGGACTAAATTCACTCTTCACCACCTAAGTAATTTTAACCTCTAAATATTATTTGGCAAAATTGTAAGATAATAAGAATGAGAAGAAAGAGGAGAAGAAAAAGTAAGAAAAGAAGGAGAAGCAGAAGGGAAGAAAAAAGGAGAATAATCATAAATATTTCATGAGAACTGATTAGAAATAAATATGTGAAAACACAAAGCCCTAAATAAATACAACTTAGTCATTATTTTTACTTCTTTTTGTTAATAATGATCTTGGTTTGCTTTTATGAGTGTGTTTATAATTCACGGCAATTGTTAAAGTATAGAATTCCATACACGTATATCTCTGTATGTACACATACAATCATAATATATGTTAAAGTTCCTGCACATGCATTGCCTACCTCATAATGCTAGTGAGGGATTAATTCCTCCTGACTTGTTCCAGCCAATAAGGAAAGCGGAATATTGAAAGTATATTTGGATTCAAGGCAATAGAGACAATTTATTCACTTTCAAATTGGGAAATATGGAAGTTAGCAGTATCTTTGTACCGTTAACAAAAAACTGAGGACTCAGGAGGAACGGCGGATATGGGGACAAAATGACCCATTCAAGTTTGAATTCCCAGTGGAACCCATGGGAGACTGTGGATTCCTCTGGAAAACGGAAAGCACTTCAAAACTAAGGGGACCATTTCCTAAGAATTTATACCCAAGTAGTGAAATATATACCACATATGCCATGATACAAAGCACTTAGGTACTTTCTGAAACTGTTCCATTTAAATATTATAAGCATGTGTGTGGTGATGAACTGGGTAAATTCAGTAAAATGGTCTCCCAGTTGAGGCCATTTCTATCATTAGGCATGATGTTTCCATGACCTACTCTGGCAAGAGAAGACTGGCATTGAATCAATGAATACATATATTGGCTCGCTCTGAAGCACAGGTGATCTCACCTAAATTAATTAGGCAATTGTGACTGTCTAGACCTCATTCAAAAAATAATTCATGATACTAAAATGAATAAAAACGTAAAATATTTATTTCTGGGCAGTATATTCAGGTACATATGCTACCAAAGCAGGTGGCTTCTCAGGGCCTTATGAACGATCAGCAGTAATGCTAGTATTTGAATAAAAAAGTTTTTTACCACTTCGAGTAATGAACAAATTCATTTTTCCCAAACTAACTTAAAAAGAATGGGTTAGTTTTGGGTATTTGTTACTTTGGTAATTCTTTTGCTTGAGTCCCCTGAAGATTTTTACAGATGCCAAATTCCGGAAGAAACTAGGAGAGAGTTTTAAACCTTATTCTAAGGGAAGTGGTCTCTAAATATGATTTTAAGGAGAAAAAAAAATGAACCAATGAAACGGTCTAATATTAATAGTCCATTAATAATTTAATATTTAGGACAAGTAAGCAAAGCCAGATGTTAACCGAAATGTCTCCTGGTTGGGTCAGAGTCTGAACGTTCCCCTCCAGTGTAAACACTCCAGTCCTGTGCCCAGGAGTCAGAGCGTGGGCCAACGACCAAGTCACACAGCTTTCACTGCCCAATCAGAGTGCACTTAATACAACTAAAGCGACATGAAAATAAAGACACGTTAAAAAACAAACTCTTATAGACACATAGACACACACACACACACACACACAGAAAAAAAAAAAAAAAAGCCTGGTATTAACAACCTCAAATTCTCTCGTATTAATAGCCCAATTTTGTTGGTAGCCCACCAAACTGATGGCTTAAACCCTTCCAGGACTTATTTAAGTGTCTGGGGAGTCAGATTTACTTCTCAATGGCCCATTCATCCTTTGAACATTTACTCTGTAGCCCTGTGCAGTTATAACCTAAGCTGGATTTCATACATGAAAACTGACCTCCAGCACCCACGGCTTTTGCCAAGTCCCAGTGAAGGCTCTTGGAATAATTTAGAGTCTGCCATAGTGACAAGTTTAAGATTCAATTATTGAGTGTAGTAAATTTATTTTTACTATGTTTGTAAAATGGCTTTCGCCCAACTCGTTTCACTCCCCTTCACAGCCAAAAGGCCTAAGATAGCAGCGGCCCATCCTCACAGAACAGGGCCGCTCGCTCCCCATTGTTTAATGCCACGTCAAACAGAAGGATTTCTATGGGACTCAGATGGAGATGTTTCTCTTTTGCCTTAGTTTGGGCAAAAAAATTGATTTCCTTCAGATAGCTGTAATGGGTGGTGAGGACGGCAGAGAGTAATCAGGCCCAGCTCGAGGCAAATGCCAGAAGTTTCCCAGAAGGATAAATCTTGTTTCCTGCCTTACTTCACAGAATTAAGCCTTAAACAAGTCATGTTCTGTGGCTTGGATGCTGTGTTTATATCAGCTTTGGTTCCCTGGCTCATGGCTGGGAACATTGTATTGGTCTGTAACCCAGGACGGTTTTCCTGAAGCAAGAAATCACTATCCTGGTATCTTTATCTCCCATTCCATTTTATTTGTTCTATTAATACTAGCAAACGAGCTCTGAATGGTAAGTGGATCGTGGGAGACAGTTACATTGACCAGGTGCAGCCCGCAAAGCCAATGATTTAGCACTCTGCTTTGGTAACTGTCTTTCCCAGGAGTTGTATGAAAGATGCCTCTTCATAACGGATTTTGTTTTGGAAAATAATAACAGCACCTCATCTGTGCATGGCCCATTCTCAGTAGATTCAGGAGAAAATCTTTTCTGTGGAGTTCAGGGTAGGCTGAGAACTTGTGGTCTCTCGGTGTCTTAAATGAAACCAAATCCTCTGGGGATTGCATTCGTTTATGGTTAGTAACAGGCGACTTCCTGTTTCGAAGCAAAATGGGCTTGAAGAGGCTTATAAAAAAGACTCAAAAGGTTTCTTGGACATCAAATGACTCTAGTAAAACATTCTGATGAGTTAAGTGTAAATGCATCAGCAGCATACGGATTAAATTCCCTTCTAAATAAACATTAACAGAGAACATGTTTGGCAAAATGCATTTTGAGTTTTGCAAAACTGAAAACATTTGAAAAAGGAGTGTGAGATATTTGATGAACTCAGAAAGCAGCCAGATTGCCCATGCCGTACTTGAATATTTTCTTTGGTTGTTCTGCAGATGTCCAATAAATTAGGACATAGATATTAAAACCAACGACTGCTGCAGAAGTGATCAGCTGCCCTCCAGTTAGGAGGGTGTTTCTGCGGATACCCAGTTCACGTATGTGTGCATGAAGAGAGCCCCAGGGGACCTGTAGCCCCTTCCTCACTCACAGGCATCATCTCTTTTCTGGATTCAGCCCTGCAAGACTTTCCATTATTCACAGCTCCTGTGTCTGTTTTTCTTTGAGATATTTTGACTCCCAAAGGGGATTCCCGCTTTGCTACAGACCAGCAGTGAAGCCTTTGGTGCCACCAGGAAGATGCCAGCTTTGGCACTGCTTGGGCCAAGACCTTTTATCCACTGCCCTTGTCAACACTCTCATTGTCTCTCACCATCTCTTTTTTCAGACAAACAAAATTTATTAATCCTTTAGCATGGCAGAAGTGACAATGGAAAAGAAAGACTAAAATCTGAGATAAGTTTGAACAGAGCCTCAACTGGACTTGGTAACTAGATATAGAAAGAGAAGGGTCCAATGTCAACTCCTAGAGTTGAATTTGAGGGATCCATTCTATGGTGAAGCCACTGAATGAGAAAACTGCCTTTAGAATTCTTACAGAGCAGGGGGAATACATGCTTGGCATACTTTTTATAAAGTAGTTGGTCCAGAGCAACAAATAAGCAGGTCATGGGAGAACTCTCACACATGTGAATGCCACGACCTTGCACTCTGTAATCACACTGACTGATAATGATCATTTTGCTTTTGAACTATACACGTAGAAAGCAGATTCTAAGAAAATTAACAGGCAAATAAATAGCAGGTATTGTGTTTAAATACTTGAAAGACTCAAGGTTTAGCCCAGTGCATTTTAGCAAACGATGATGTAATTTACAGATAACTGACATCCCACTGCCATATCAAAAATTATACAGAAAGTTAATATGCTATTAAAAAATATTTAAAGCCTGTACAGGGAGTATCTGCATCTCATTTGGGGTTTATTCAATAGTCTTCCCTCCTGCCATCTTCATGCATTCATTACATGGTTTCCCACAAGGCCATGATGAGGCTGAGGCTGTTGGCCTCGGCTCTCTCTCCTTTCAATATACTCTGCATATGGTTGCCAGAGTTTTCTTTCAAAAGGACTAGTCTTGTCATTCACCTGTTCAATAATCTTTGATGCCTACCAGGTATCTCCAGAATAAAGTCCAAATTCCTTAACTTGGTGTTCAAGCTCTTCTGGTCTGGCCTTAATTCACCTTTCAGTTCATGTCCCCCCACCTCATAATCAAGTCAAATTCCCTGTTCCCAGATTCCACATGTTCATATGCTCTCCTCGTACTTGGTACTTCTCAGCACTTTGCACAACTGTAAATATTTACTAAATTATTAGTTGAAACGAGAGTTTTCCCATTTGGCTGTCAGTACATGAGGGTGTGGGTTGTGCCTGTTCCGCTGTATCGTATATCCATCCCTGAGCCTAACATAGTAAGCACCTGGTGCTGGTGAGATCTGTGAACTGATGGAGTCACCTGTCTGTGTCTCGTGGCACTGGCTGTATATTTCTATCATAGCATTTGCTGAGTTCCATTGTTTGTCTACCTGATCTTCCTATTGCTAGTCTCTGAGACTAGAGGGCAGAGGATATGACCTGATTTATTTGAGTCCTTGGCCCCTGGGGTAGTGCTTAGCATACCCTGGGTACTCAATAAATATTTGCTAAATTTAAGTGAAGAGCATGTGTTCCAGTAAGAGGTTCTAGAAAATCATGTCAATTCTTATGGTAAACCTATAGACATGATAGCATTTTGAGATGTGGCTCCCAGTCTTGCATATGTGGCCATGCTCTAGGGTAGGCGCTCTACAGCCCACAAGCCAAATGTGTGCCATGACCTGTTTTTGTAAATAGCTTTACTGGACTATTCATTCTCACATTTGCTTTCTGCTTGCACTCTACAATGGCAAAGAGTTGAGTAACTGCAGAGACTGATAGTTCTTAAGACCTAAAATATTTACTGTTTGGCTCTTTACAGGTAAAGTTTGCTGATCACTCTTCTAGAGGACACACATAAATAATAATAATAGTATCTACTACATAAAATGGTTATGAGGATTAAATGAGGTAACATCTGTAACATGCTTATCACAGTCTTTGACACACTGTCTAGTAATTGTTAGGTATTATTATCATTATCATAATATTAGAATTATTTTCTAACAGTCAAAAATATTAAATAGCAAGCCAGCATGAATTTGATACACACCACGTTAGAGGCAGGCACAGGGATGGGAGGAGCATAATCTAAGAACCTGACATTGAGGGAGAAGCAAACGACAAAGCAGACAAAGAACTTATAGAAATTCTGTTGGATATACACTATGATTGTTTTATTACCATGCCCATTTTACAGGTGAGAAATGTAAGGCATCAAATGCTTGTTCATTTGTCTTCCCAGACCAGGGCTCGAACCTGTGTCCCCTGCGTTAGCAGGTAGATTCTTAACCACTGTGCCAACAGGCAAGTCCCTTGACCATTTTTTAAAATTAAAGTATAGCTAGTTTCTTCTAGAGGCTAGGGAATGCAGCTGGACCTGGATCCAAAGCAGGCTCTCCATATCGACAAGGCCCAGGGACAATGCCCGGCTGGAAGACTGAGCAGGGCACAGAAGGCCGGCCACCCTGTGCCTTTGGATGGGAGAATTTAACACACTTACATGTAAGCCATGTGGCCGACAGGGTCTTGGTGCTCTGGCCGGGTATCAGGCCTGAGCCCCTGAGGTGGGAGACTGAGTTCAGGACATTGGACCACCAGAGACCTCCCGGCCCCATGTAATATCAATCAGTGAGAGCTCTCCCAGAGGTCTTCGTGTCAATGCTAAGACCCAGCTCCACTCAATGACCAGCAAGCTCCAGGGCTGGACACCCCATGCCCAACAACTAGCAAGACAGGAACACAATATCACCCATTAGCAGAGAGGCTGCCTGAAATCATAATAAGGTCACAGACACCCCAAAACACACTACTGGATGTGATCCTGCCCACCAGAAAGCCAAGGTCCAGCCTCATCCACCAGAACACAGGCACCAGTCCACTACACTAGGAAGCCTACACAGCCCACTGAACCAACCTTACCCACTGGGGGCAGACAACAAAAACAACAGGAACTACAAACCTGCAGCCTGAAAGAAAGAGACCCCAAACATAGTAAGTTAAGCAAAATGAGAAGACAGAGAGATATGCAGCAGATTAAGGAGCAAAGTAAAATCCCACCAGACCAAACAAATGAAGAGGAAATAGGCAGTCTACCTGAAAAAGAAATCAGAGTAATGATAGTAAAGATGATCCAAAATCTTGGAAATAGAATGCAGAAAATACAAGAAACATTTAACAAGGACCTAGAAAAACTAAAGAGCAAACAATGATGAACAACACAATAAATGAAATTAAAAATTCTCTAGAAGGAATCAATAGCAGAATAAGTGAGGCAGAAGAATGGACAAGTGCCGTGGAAGATAAAATACTGGAAATAACTACTGCAGAGCACAATAAAGAAAAAAGAATGAAAAGAATTGAGGACAGTCTCAGAGACCTCAGGGACAACATTAAATGCACCAACATTCGAATTATATGGGTCCCAGAAGAAGAGAAAAAGAAAGGGACTGAGAAAATATTTGAAGAGATAATAGTTGAAAACTTCCCTAATATGGGAAAGGAAATAGTCAATCAAGTCCAGGAAGCACAGGGAGTCCCATACAGGATAAATCCAAGGAGAAACACTCCAAGACACATATTAATCAAACTATCAAAAATTAAATACAAAGAAAAAATATTAAAAGCAGCAAGGGAAAAATAACAACTAACATACAAGGGAATCCCCATAAGGTTAACAGCTGATCTTTCAGCAGAAACCCTGCAAGCCAGAAGGGAGTGGCAGGACATATTTAAAGTGATGAAAGAGAAAAACCTACAACCAAGATTACTCTACCCAGCAAGGATCTCATTCAGATTCGATGGAGAAACTAAAACCTTTACAGACAAGCAAAAGCTAAGAGAATTCAGCACCACCAAACCAGCTTTACAACAAATGCTAAAGGAACTTCTCTAGGCAGAAAACACAAGAGAAGGAAAAGACCTACAAAAACAAACCCAAAACAACTAAGAAAATGGTAACAGGAACATACATATTGATAATTACCTTAAATGTAAATGGATTAAATGCTCCAACCAAAAGACATAGACTGTCTGAATGGATACAAAAACAAGATCCGTATATATGTTGTCTACGAGAGACCCACTTCAGACCTAGGGACACATACAGGCTGAAAGTGAGGGGATGGAAAAAGATGTTCCATGCGAATGGAAATTTAAAGAATCTGGAGTAGCAATTCTCATATCAGACCAAATACACTTTAAAATAAATAGACAAAGGACTCTACATAATGATCAAGGGATCAATCTAAGAAGAAGATATAACAATTGTAAATATTTATGCACCCAACATAGGAGCACCTCAATACATAAGGCAAATGCTAACAACCATAAAAGGGGAGATTGAAAGTAACACAATAATAGTAGGGGACTTTAACACCCCATTTTCACCAATGGACAGATTATCCAAAATGAAAATAAATAAGGAAACAGAGCTTTAAAAGACACATTAAACAAGATGGACTTAATTGATATTTATAGGACATTCCATCCAAAACAACAGAATGCACTTTCTTCTCAAGTATGCCTGAAATATTCTCGAGGATAGACCATATCTTAGGTCACAAATCAAGCCTTGGTAAATTTAAGAAAATTGAAATCATATCAAGTATCTTTTCTGACCACAACACTATGAGACTAGATATCAATTACTAGAAAAAAACTGTAAAAAATACAAACACATGGAGGCTGAACAATACACTACTAAATAACCAAGAGCTCACTGTAGAAATCAAAGAGGAAATCAAAAAATACCTAGAAACAAATGACAGTGAAAACATGATGACCCAAACCTATGGGATGCAGCAAAAGCAGTTCTAAAAGGGAAGTTTATAGCAATACAATCCTACCTCAAGAAACAAGAAAAATCTCAAATAACCAACCTAACCTTACACTAAAGCAGTTAGAGAAAGAAGAACAAAAAAAACCCAAAGGTAGCAGAAAGAAAAAAATCATAAAGATTAGATCAGAAATAAATGAAAAAGAAATGAAGAAAATTATAGCAAAGATCAATAAAACTAAAAGCTGGTTCTTTGACATAAAAAAATAAACCATTAGCCAGACTGATGAAGAAAAAAAGGGAGAAAACTCAAATCAACAGAATTAGGAATGAAAAAGAAGAAGTAACAACTGACCCTGCAGAAATACAAAGGATCATGAGAGATTACTACAAGCAACTGTATACCAGTAAAATGGACAACCTGGAAGAAATGGACAAATTCTTCAAAAAGCACAACCTTCCAAGACTGAACCAGGAAGAAATAGAAAATATAAACAGACCAGTTACCAGCACTGACATTGAAACTGTGATTAAAAATCTTCCAACAAACAAAAGCCCAGGACCAGATGGCTTCACAGGCAAATTCTATGAAACATTTACAGAAGAACTAACACCTATCCTTCTCGTACTCTTCCAAAATATAGCAGAGGGAGGAACACTCTCACACTCATTCTATGAGGCCACCATCACCCTGATACCAAAACCACACAAAGATGTCACAAAGAAAGAAAACTACAGGCCAATATCACTGATGAACATAGATGCAAAAATCCTCAACAAAATACTAGCAAACAGAATCCAACAGCACATTAAAAGGATCATACACCATGATCAAGTGGGGTTTATCCCAGGAATGCAAGGATTCTTCAATATACGCAAATCAAACAATGTGATACACCATATTAACAAATTGAAGGAGAAAAACTATATGATCATCTCAATAGGTGCAGAAGAAGCTATCAACAAAATTCAACACCCATTTATGATAAAAACCCTTGAGAAAGTAGGCATAGAGGGGACTTACCTCAACATAAGAAAGGTCATATATGACAAACCCACAGCCAACATCATTCTCAATGGTGAAACACTGAAACCATTTCCACTAAGATCAGGAACAAGACAAGGTTGTCCACTCTCACCACTATTATTCAACATAGTTTTGGAAGTTCTAGCCACAGCAATCAGAGAAGAAAAAGAAATAAAAGGAGTCCAAATTGGAAAGGAAGCAAAACTGTCACTGTTTGCTGATGACATGGTACTATACATAGAGAATCCTAATAATGCTACCAGAAAACTACTAGAGCTAATCAATAAATTTGTTAAAGTAGCAGGATACAAAATGAATGCACAGTAATCTCTTGCATTCCTGTACAATAATGATGAAAAATCTGAAAGTGAAATTAAGGAAACACTCCCATTTACCATTTCAACACAAAGAATAAAATCACTAGGAATAAGCCTACCTAAGGAGAAAAAAGAACTGTATGCAGAAAACTATAAGGCACAGATGAAAGAAATTACAGATGATACAAACAGATGGAGAGATAAACCATGTTCTTGAATTGGAAGAATCAACATTGTGAAAATGACTATACTGCCCAAAGCAATCTACAGATTCAGTGCAATCCCTATCAAACTACCAATGGCATTTTTCACAGAACTAGAACAAAAAATTTCACAATTTGTATGGAAACACAAAAGACCCCGAATAGCCAAAGCAATCTTGAAAAAGAAAAACAGAGCTGGAGGTATCAGGCCCCTGGACTTCAGACTATACTACAAAGCTATAGTAATCAAGACAGTATGGTACTGGCACAAAAACAGATATAGATCAATGCTACAGGATAGAAAGCCCAGAGATAAACCCACGCACATATGGTCACCTTATCTTTGATAAAGGAGGCAAGAGTATACAATGGAGAAAAGACAGCCTCTTCAATAAGTGGTGCTGGGAAAACTGGACAGGTACATGTAAAATAATGAAATTAGAGCACTTCCTAACACCATATATAAAAGTATACTCAGAATAGAATAAAGACCTAAATGTAAGGCCAGACACTATAAAGCTCTTAAAGGCAAATATAGGTAGAACACTCTATGACATAAATTACAGCAAGATCCTTTTTGACCCATCTCCTAGAGAAATGGAAATAAAAACAAAAATAAACAAATGGGACCTAATGAAACTTCAAAGCTTTTGCACAGCAAAAGAAACCATAAACAAGACCAAAAGCCCTCAGAATGGGAGAAAATATTTGCAAATGAAGCAACTGACAAAGGATTAATCTCCATAATATACAAGCAGCTCATGCAGGTCAATATCAAAAAAACAAACGATCCAATCCAAAAATGGGCAGAAGACCTAAATTTGCATTTCTCCAAAGAAGATATACAGACTGCCAACAAACACATGAAAGGATACTTAACATCACTAATCATTAGAGAAATGCAAATCAAAGCTACAATGAGGTATTACCTCAGACGGGTCAGAATGGCCATCATCAAAAAATGTACAAACAATAAATGCTGGAGAAGGTGTGGAGAAAAGGGAACCCTCTTGCACTGTTGGTGGGAATGTAAATTGATACAGCCACTATGGAGAACA
This sequence comes from Globicephala melas, assembly GCF_963455315.2. Taxonomy (NCBI): domain Eukaryota; kingdom Metazoa; phylum Chordata; class Mammalia; order Artiodactyla; family Delphinidae; genus Globicephala; species Globicephala melas. The sequence goes on from NC_083325.1 coordinate 76,287,192, forward strand.
ATTTGGCGGTCCCTTAAAAAACTAAAAATAGAACTACCATATGACCCAGCAATCCCACTACTGGGCATATACCCTGAGAAAACCATAATTCAGAAAGAGTCATATACCACAATGTTCATTGCAGCTCTATTTACAATAGCCAAGACATGGAAGCAACCTAAGTTTCCATACACAGATTAATCCATAAAGAAGATGTGGCACATACATACAATGGAATATTAGCCGTAAAAGTAACGAAATGTTATTTGTAGTGAGGTGGATGGACCTAGAGTCTGTCACACAGAGTGAAGTAAGTCAAAAAGAGAAAAACAAATACCGTATGCTGACACATATATATAGAATCTAAAAAAAAAAATGGTTCTGATGAACCTAGGGGCAGGACAGGAATAAAGACGCAGACATAGGGAACGGACTTGAGGACACACGGAGTGGGAAGGGTAAGCTGGGATGAAGTGAGAGAGTAGCATGGACTTATATACACTACCAAATATAAAATAGATAGCTAGTGGGAAGCAGCCACATAGCACAGGGAGATGAGCTCAGTGCTTTGTGACCACCTAGAGGGGTGGGATAGACAGGGTGGGAAGCAGACGCAAGAGGGAGGGGATATGGGGATGTATGTATATGTTAGCTGATTCACTTTGTGACACAGCAGAAACTAACACACCATTGTAAAGCAATTATACTCCAGTAAAGATGTTAAAAAAATAAAGTATAGCTAATTTACAATGTTATATAGGTTGGGGTATACAGCAAAGTGATTATAAATATATATTATTTTATATTTATATATATATTCTTTTTCATATTCTTTTCCATTGTAGTTTATTGCAAGATATTGAATATAGTTCCCTGTGCTATACACACTTATTTAAACTATGAACTATTTAAACTATAGACATTTATTTAAAGTTAACAATTATTAAACTAAATAAATACTTTCAAAGAATATATAGAGACACCATAAAAATATATTAAGGAAATGATGAACATAGGATTTAGGATGACAGTTTCTTAATGTGTAGGGAAGTAGTCTCAAATACTCACTTGAGATGTGCTTGACAAAGGTGTTGATTCTTTTATTCCTTATTCATTCAACAAATTATATTAAATATATATTAATTGCTGTTAAATTATAAAAATTATCAGGTACTTATTTGGTGCAAAGCACTAGGATAAGTACATGACAGAATAATGGAAAACACAGACATAACTCTTGCTTTCATAGGCCTTACATTCTAATGGGAGAAGAGTCCTAGAGGCCAAGATTTAGAATCTTTTTCCATCTGAATTAGAAAGATGACTCATCCATGGAAATGGAAAGGAAGAGACTTCCAGAATTTCTTCCTGTAGGTAACCTGTAAGTTGAGGACCATCTATAATGCAAGTCCAAGTTGTCAGTAAATGATTATAAATTCACAGACACCTGAGGGTAGGAGGCCCAACAATTTTAGGGCCATTATAGGAAGAAAATAGAAAGAAAAATACATAAAGACACCAGTGACTACCTTACAACACGTACACATGGCTCCTCTTCTAGCACAAGAAAATTATTTTAATTGATGAATTCATTCAATTAATACTTCTTGGGTCCCTGCTACATATGAATCACTTGTGCTTGATTCTGAATGGTCCTAAATGGCCATTACTCAAAATTAACTACATGCCCAGCAGCAATGACTAGAGCAGAGATTGGTTCTCGAATGCTGCAGAACTGTGGGTTCACATGAAACCCTACAGCTGGCACAATCGACACACAACATTTTCGTAATGACTCATGAAAGTGACAGGGTTTCACAAAACATGACTCCTTGAAATTTATTTGGGGAGTTGCTGATGGCTGCATTTTAGGAGCTTATAAAGCTAACTCTAGTTAATGAAAAGGTCAGAGCTGCTCGGTCTGACATTAAAGACTCGGGAGCTACCCAGAGAACAGGCTTCCTCATCTTTTCCTGTGTCTGACTCAGAGACCTGTGCAGTTAGTCCTCACACTTCTTCCTTCAGACTTCCTTTCTTACATTTCTACTTTCAGTATCATTAGCTCCTGATCTCTTTCTATCCAGATTTAATGCCAATATTCATGACTTCAATTTGTTTTGTTTTTCATGAACAAACTAACTGCTGAAAGGAACCAGCTAATGCATCTCCCCATGATCTGTTTCCTAGGACTCACAAAGCAAGACTTGATTTATTGACAAAATAGACAAACTGGTTTCCAAAGGCCACGCTCCTCTTGAGAAACTGCATCAGAATAGGAACTGCTATTTAAAGTCTCCATTAATCTGAACCTCCCTCTGGCGGACAGACTCAAGAAATTGTTCTCACTGCCCAGGATGCAAGATGCTGCCCCAGGGTGAAGTACCTGGGGTTTGTTAGTTAGTGAGTGGACCTACTCAGTGAGAACCTTCTTTTGGTCTAATTTCAACCAGTTGTCAGCACATCAGACAGGAGGGAATCTGAACTAAACTTTGGTTATAAGAATGGATGTTCCACAGAAACCCCTTGATGGGGGCTTCTATCAGGCAAGGAAAACTAGTGCCCCTGCAGGGGGAGAGCCAAGGATTGTCAGTCCAAACTGCAAGCAGCAGTTTATTTGTTTTGTGGGTGTTTTTCTCTTCTGTAAACACGACCTGAAGCCAAGTGATTGGTACATGTTTTATAAACTGGAAATATAAACACAGACATTCTCTTCCAAAAATGGATCTGTAGGACTTCTCTAGGGAACTTGTTCTTGCTGTTCTGAATTCTGAACTAGCATTAGTGAAGAAGTTACACCTCTGATATTTGGAGTGTTAATCCCAACATCAAAGAGCAAAAATGTTGAAAAGGTTTTGAGGCACCCTATTAGATTTCCAAAACCATTTTTGCTTCTACTGAGAACAATACACTTATGTGACATGTCTTAATGCAGGAGGAGGGGGAAAGAGATCAATGTGTGTTTCAAAATCAATTTAAATGTCATTGCTTTGTAAAGCCTTCTCTGACATCATGCTGCCAGGTTTAACCTTGCCTTCCCTCAACTTCAACTTCTTCTTTTTTTATTATTAGCTGCACCACATGGCTTGTGGGATCTTAGTTCCCCCATCAAGGATTGAACCTGGGCCCTCAGCAGTGAGAGCACAGAGTCCTAACCACTGAACTGCCAAGGATTTCCCACCTTCCCTCAACTTCTCACAGTACTTTAACGCTTTTGTACAGTTTACAGCACTTCCTTCTCAGCATAATAAATTTATCCCTTTGCTTGACTGTTTGGAAATAAAGATTGAATTCTGTTCATATTAGATGCAAACAATACTTATCCAAATGTATTGTATAGAGTAGGTATTCACTGAAGATTTTTCTAATAAAATATCTACTGTTATTCATCACTACAGATCCAGATTATTGAAACTTTCTCAAATATAAACATTTTTATTTTCCAGTTAAAAAAAGCTAAATGATACTACATAGAACTAAATTTTGTTCAACTGAGTCATTTCCATGGACCTCGATTATTTTGTTTTCACTGCAAACAGTGGTGAGATTGTTAAATGATCTGACATATGACTCTGTCCTATGAAATCCTTGAGGGTAAGAATGTATTTCACGTCCTTCAAGTCTTTGCTCAAATGACAGCTTCTCATTGAGGTCTACTCTGACCACCTTATTTAAAATCATAGCCCCTCCCAAAGCAGTTTCTGATTCACTTTCTCTGCTTTATTCGTTTTCCAGAGCAGTTATCACTTCCTAACATATTATATAATTTGCTTTGCTATTTTATTTATTGTTTACTTTTCTTTGCTAAATAATAAGCTTAAGTAAGACAGACATTTTGTCTGTTTTGCTCACTGCTGTATACTGTAGCCCTAAAACAGTGCCTGGCACATAGTAGCTGCTTACCGTTTGTCATTGTCAGGAATATTGTGGTCAGTGGCATACCTTCTGTATTTGATACAGAAGATAACATTTTACACCCGTTATCTCTACATCACAAAATTATTTTCATTTATAGCCAGATAATAAAACAAATAATAATAAGGACCGAAAAATACCAGTGACAAATCTTATTCATGTCTATAATCATATTCAGGAAAAAAAAGTTAATAATACAGTTCAAAAATGAAAAAATGCAACTACTTAATAGTTATTAAGTTTACCTAACCATTTGAATTTTGATTCTTTGATTATAGCATGAAAAACAATTTTGTGTAAATAACTGTCCAGTAACTAGTAAGTGAATTTTAACAAAAAAGATCTCAAAAGGCATAATTACTATGTCATACCACTGTTGTAATGTTTTATTTTATTGATTTATTCTTTAGTTTTGAAAGAATTAACTATTTTAAAAAATAAATTTCAATCTGAATTATTCAGATTCAGTAAAATGTTTATGAGTGAACCAAAATGTGCACTTACTAATGAAAAGATCATACCTCACCTTATAGTCTGCACTCTGATATTCTGATTTACATTTTTAAAATAAATAAAACTTGCAGTCACAGAAATCACTCAAATTCTTTCTTTGTCTTCAAAAATCATGATGTAATCATTGTTTATTTCAAATCTACTGTTAAACACAAGAATATCTACTATCACAGAGGCTGGACACAAATGAGCTCCAACAATTCTGAACCATTAAGCATGTGTTTTCAAAATAAAGACGTGTAGGTGAATGTATGTGTGTCAAGGGTTTCCTCTGAATTAACTATGTAGAATGTTTAATAAAGGAAAAGTAATAAAAATGTACACATCTGAAGCTCACATATGTGGGATTTCAAATTATATATATTTTATATATTAAATATAATATTTTATATTATATATTAACTGTATACTTAAAAATTTGTTATAACAAACATTTACTTATATATTATATATAATGTAAAGTTACATAAGTATATAGAATTGTATAAAGATATAAATACAATAATATATTTATGAATAAATGAATAATAAATCACTATAAATATATACTTTCATATGTCCCATATAAAGATATAATTAAAATCCTATAGTAGTTGCAAAAATTGTTTGAAATTTAAAGCAACAAAAGATTTTTTTCAGGGAAGGGTATTTTGTCACCAATGTTACTTAGAATTACTGGTACATGGTGATAATAAATAGTGGACCCAATTTTAATCTATTTTACTATCGTATTTAAATTCTCTACAATAGATAAGCAACAAGGTCCTGCTGTATAGCACAGGGAACTGTATTCAATATTGTGTAATAAACTCTAATGGAAAAGAATATAAAAAGAATATGTATATATATATACATGTATAACTGAATCAGTTTGCTATATACCAGAAACTAACACAACATTGTAAAGGAGGTGTATTTCAATAAAAACAAATTCTCGACAGACAACGACCACTTTTATTGCCGTCACCTCCCTGCTCTTGTTACATCACTGGTCCTTTTGACTTGTCGTTTATTCCCAGTGCCCAGCAGAGCCTCCTATTTGGCAGGTGGTCCATGAATACTGAACACATCCCACTGCCTACAGCGAATTTAAGTGGAGAGCAGTCTTTAGGAATGCACCTCAATGCAGCGAACTTTTCCTCTTTATAGGCCCAGGAGGTGGGGTCAGAAGTGAGGTGGTCTTCGATGATTCAGTTCAGCCTCTGCAGGGATGTGAGAGTGTATAGCCCTCACCCTCTAGAACCCAAGAAGCGCCTCCTCTGTTCCAGGCCACCCGGGAGCATCCTTCTCAGGGAGGACTTGTGGCCGCACAAAGTTCTCACTGGGCACAGGTCTCTGGGTTCCACAGGACAGCACTCTGAGTTTCTCTGCCAGGGCAGGGGCAGCCAGAGTTCTCAAGGTCCAGGACTATATTAGGAAATATATGCACCAGGAGAGCAACAAACACGTTTGTTTTCTTCCAGCACAGTCTGCTCTGCTTATCTCAGACACCTCCTTTTCTCCAGCAGAAATCACAGCCCTGAGAAGAATGTTCCGTTGGGCTTTGGGAAGTTTTTGCTCTGTCTAAATGAGGTCTTGCCCTTGGTATTTGTGAAATCATTTCAAAAGAAATCATTTCTCTGAGACCAACACATAGTTTTTAAAAAAATCACATGAGAACAGCCGTGTAAAGGAGGCATTCCTGAAGGTGCCTGCGATGGGTTTATTGCCTGCCCCGCATTTGCTGAAGGACAGTCAGCAGATATCTTCTTCACGATGCTGCTAACCCATCTTGCTTGCTGTTAACCACTGTGCTTCAGGTTGTGTGAGCTGCACCACGGGGGGGAAATAAGACAGGAGCATTTGCGTCAATATCCTTGGTGCTGGTCGCCATTTACAGCCCTTGGTGCTTTAAGCATTGCTTTGCACCAGTGGGACGGCAGCGTACAATCAGAAAACCACCCTGTTTCTCACTGCCCTGTCACACCTGCTCTGCAGGGTTAATTCTTCTTCATACATTTGTGAAATATGAAACAGCTCATGACTTTTCTGGTCACTTGCTATGAGTGAAATTTCCTTAGTTTTCTGCTTGTCACAAAACTGTAATATTTCCTTAATTAAAGTGTCCAATCATATATAGTAGTCAAAACTCTTTCTTTTGGGCCTCCCTGGTGGCACAGTGGTTTAGAGTCTGCCTGCTGATGCAGGGGACGCAGGTTCGTGCCCCAGTCTGGGAAGATCTCACATGCCGCGGAGCAGCTGGGCCCGTGAGCCATGGCTGCTGAGCCTGCACGTCCGGAGCCCGTGCTCCACAACGGGAGAGGCCACAACAGTGAGAGGCCCGTGTACCGCAAAAAAAAAAAACACAAAAAAAACCCAACAACTCTTCCTTTCATTTCACTTAAAATTAAATCTCTCCCTTCCCCAGCTTGGGCCTGTTCCAGGCTGGGCCTTGCAGTGAAAAAAGGGAGGTATGGTGGGCTCCTCCTCTACTTCTCTATTTTGTGTTTGCACCGTTCCTCCCCCAGCTTGAGCAAGGCTTTTGATCCCTTCAGAAATGGAGAGTGGAGAGGGACATGAGGTAAATGGCGGGACAGGCCTTATTTGACTGGCCCTCGTGCAGGCGCTGTCAGTACTCTCTGGTTCTTTCTCTTCTGGGTGCTTCTGTGGGTTCCCTGGAGAAGCATCCCCCATCACTGGTGATCTCTCCTTGCCGTTCACTCTGGCTGGTCACTAAGAATGCCCTTCGGCCTGAGGGCACCTGTAAGAAAACCTCCAGTCTCTGTGGGCTGAGCCTCTTCACTCCCCAGGTGGCCTCTTGGGGCGGACTTAAGACAAGGCCAGGGTAACACTCATGTACCCCACAGGGAGTCCTGCTTAGGTGGCTTCACACCTTCCTTCAGAATGGGGGTGGCACCTTTTTTCTTAAGGTCTTGGCTGCAACAGAGACAGGGTCTAATTTAAAATTATACTAACAATGCAGTTCATACTTGTCTACTGAATTTTAACTTACAATGTGCTTCTGAAGGCTAAGTACACATGGAGGTTAAAAGGTTAAATGAGGCAACAAGGAGATATAATGGAAGGTATTCATCTGATTCTGTGACATTAGATGTAACTCTAGAATGGAAGGCTTTTGAGTGGAGAGGGTCCTAGGGGTTCCTGAGACCTCTTCTTTCCTTCTAATCAAAATGCATGGAGGCCAACAGAACCCCGGCCCCATTAGCCAGGCTACACATTCAAATACCGCTGCAGCACTGCTGCATGAGTGAAGTATAACCCTAAATGCAACCCTAACCCTAGCACCACAAACCTGCATTTGTAGGTTCTATGAGGGTGATGTACCGGAAAGGGAAGAAAACAATTTTTAGAAATATAGGTAATGAGGCTACACTTGAAAGAATCGACGCGGCGCAATTACAAACAAAATTATGGACAACGGCTAATTGATCAATCAGTTCAAATAAAATCATCCAGATTGACAGGAATAGTCATGAACAATAAAGTAACTAGCATGGAAAAGTATTAATATCTCTAAGTGTTAAAGAAGTACTCAGTAATAGAAAATGAAAATCGGCATGAGAATTAGGACGTTAACACAACTGAAGCCTTTTTTCCTAAAAACTTCATTTCTGTTTGGTGTGAGGGGTTGGTTGTTAACATCACCCCGTGGCCTAGAGATAGCTGAATAATATCTCTAAGTGTGGTATATACACCTTTTTTTCCTATAGAGATTCCTTCCACGATTCTTGGGACACATTCCACAACAGGGTTCTGGATCTTCGTGAGTCATCCTTTGGTGATCTTTGGAAAATCTAAGCTGATGAATGTTATGGAGAGGAGCTTGGCCAACATTTGCAAGTCAACAAAATAAAGGGAACCTATAATGAAAATGCGTCTGAAAGTGTCCTAATCTTGTTTCCTTATGTCACACCTGTCACAAAATAATTTCATTTCACCCTTAAAATAACTTTAGGGTGGTAGATATTAATATTCCAGGTAAAAGGACAAAACTTATAAAGGTTAAATTATTTGCTCAAGGTCACATTGTTAAGTAGTGAAGATGAGTATTTTGCCCTTCATTAATAACAATACTTGTCTATGATGTTATAAAAAATTTCAAAGTAGATACTTCCCCATCAACTATCTACTGATTTGTAGTCAGAGATCCCTGAATCACAGATGAAATAATGTGAGGTCATACAGTTTGTAACTGTCAGATTCCTAACTCAATCCAAGGTTTTCTCTACAATAGCATGTTGCATCTGTATATGTTTCCCTTTCTAAAACTGTGTACCTCTCTTTATTCGATTTCTATGTAATTTATAATTACACTTACTAAGAAATGCATACATGTGGCTGTCACTTATTCCTAATCTCTTCCCTCTTACTTCCTCATTTAAACAGCCAGGAGCTTTAACCACAAGATAGAATGAATTAAAAATCCAATGTAAGTACTTTCTGTTTATATCAATTTCAGTGCTGGCCCCCAAAATACAAACCAGTATCAACAGTTTGAAATTACTGTGTTAACATTTTCCGTTTCTAAGCTAAGCTAAACATTGGAGCAAATTGTATTGCAACACATATTTGTTTTAACTCCAATACAACTGATATTCTTATCCAAGACATGTTAACAAACTTTCCCGTAGTTACCCATATAGTGATGGAATGGAGTTAATGGAGTATTTTGGTTCACAAATTTGAGTAGAAATAAAATTTTTACAATTTTTCTGCAACTCAAAATTTGCATTTTTTTCCTATTAAATTACTTTGCTCTGTGTCAGATATAAAAATCCTTATGCTTCATCCAGTAAACATTCCCTTTTAACCTACAATTTGTAGCAACAGTTCCTCCATGGAAGTATGTTAAAAGAGGATTGTTATGAAATTGATTTTTTTCTCATCTTACCAGTAAATTTTATGAGAAAACAAAGAATAATCCCCTGCCTGTACTCTACTCTTGTGCAGATGAACAAGAAAAATCTGATCATTTAAATCATATTTCATCATCTGGTAACCAAAGTTCTCCTTAGAATACAAGTATATATTATCAGCACTGATGCATTTTCTCAGGAATCATTTGGCTTTCTCCTGGTATAAAATCATACCTTTGGAAGGACAATTAGCTTAAAAATTAGATAAATTATCTTTTGATCAAGTCCACTTCTAAGCATATAATTATAAATGCAAAAGCCAATGCTAAAAATGCTTATCAGTGTATCATATATAATAGTAAAAATTGAAAACAAAATAAAATTTTAATAGGCAATACTGATTAAGTAAGTTTTGATAGACCCTTATGATGAAATATTAGACACCTTTAAAATAATATGCCTATAAATATTTTTTATGACCTGAGAAATTGCTCATGAAATAGGATTATTTTTGTAAAAGCCTGTTATAAAAAAAGTTACATGTTACCAGCTCCAAGATACATATTTTTCACCTTTTAACATTTGTTAACATTTGTAAAATCAGAATGCATCTTAAAATTTATGGTGTCTTATACTTGTTGTAGGTTGGGTAGCAGTGATGGCAGCTGTCCTTACTGGCTCACGTATGAACTTAGCTGTTACTCCTATTGAAATGTCTGGACAACTGCCACTCCTCATTTTTTTACTCATGAAACCATTTAAGGACAACATTCAGAAGAAATAAAAATCCTAGTTGTTGCTTGAAATTCTTATATAATCTCCTTATAACAAAATGGTGCTAGCAACAAAACTCACTTAGTGTGAAAGACTGAAAGATTTCCCCACTAAAATTGAAAGGAAGCAAGTCAAGGATGCTTACTCTCACCATTTGTATTGAAAATAGTCCTGGAAGTCTTAGCTAGTGTAATAAGTCAAGAAAAAAGAAATACAATTTTCCACAAAGAAAAACCCAAGGAATATACCCAAAAAATACTGGTTTCTAGAACTAACAGGTTGCTACGACAAGTCACGGAGCAAAGGACAGCACACAAAAATCGATCTTGTTTCTATATACTAGCAGTGGATAATTGGGATTCAACATCAAAAATATAATACCATTTATAACAGCCCCCCTCCAAAAAAAGTAGGTATAACTTTAAAAGAACTTTAACATGTATATGATCTACATGCTGAGAACTGCAGAACACTGATGAAAGAAATCAAAGATCAAAATAATTGTAAGACTTAAGTATTCATGGATTGGAAGACTCAGTATTGTTAAGATGTCAATTCTCGTCAAATTTAGCAATAGTTTTACAACTATTTCAAGCAAATGAGAAAGATTTTTTTTTTTGTATAGAAAAGCTGATTCTAAAATTTATATGGTAAGGCACAATAATTAGAATAGTCAAAACAAAAAAAGAAGAAGAAAGTTGGAGTATTCACGTTATTCAATTATAAGATTGACTCTAATGCTATAATAATCTAAACTTGTGAAAGTATAGACTTATAAATCAATAGAATAGAATAAAGAGTCCAGAAATAGACCCACACCAATAATGTTTAGTCAATTTTTGCCCAAGAGAAAACAATAAAAGCTCAATTAAATGGAACAAGATTATCTTTTCAGCAAATGGTGTTGGAACAATTAACATCCATATACAAAAAAAAATACCTCAACATCATTTTTATATAAAAATTAACTCAAAATGAACCATGGATAAATATAAAATATGCAGCTATGAAACTTTTAGATAAAATATAAGCAAAAATTTTAGAGACCTGGAGTTGGGTGAAGATCTTTTAGACGTGATAAAAAAAAAATCTAGAAAATAGACAACTGATCAAATTGGACTTCATAAAAATTAAAACTTTTGTTCTGGGAAAGACTGTTAGGAGAATGAAATATGAAGCTACAGACTAGGAGAAAATACTTGGAAATCATATATCCAACCAATGACTTATATCCAGATTACATAAAGAACTCTCAAAACTCAATACTAACCAACAATCCAACTAAAAAATGGGCAAAACACTTCACAAAGTAGATTATATCAATGGGAAATAAACATGTGAATGAAATGCTACTTATCATCACCAGCCATTAGTATTGATAAAATGCAGATTAAAACTGAGGTGAGAAACATATCTATGAGAGTGTCTGAAATAGTATTAAAAAGACCTCAACCACACCAAAGTGGTGGCAAGTATGGGAGCAGCTAGAATTTTATATCTTGCTCATGGGAACACAAAATTGTTCATGTACTCTGGACAACAGTTTGGCAGTCTCTTATGAACAGGCACTTGTACAAACTCGCAATCTTAATGCAGGGCATTCACACTGGACAACTGACAACTTATGTCACACAGAGACCTGCATATAATGTTTACAGTAGCTCTCTTCATCATCCCAGAAAGCTGGAACCAGCCCAAATGTCCTTCATGGTGAATGGATAACAAACTACTTGTATATCCAAACAATGGAATATTGCTCATCAGTATTTTGAGGGGGGCATTCTAATAGAAGAGAAAACATTTTGTTGTATTAAATAATTATTTTAAATTACCCAGGAAGTGCCTCCTTTGGTTCTGGCTCTGCCTCCTGGTTCTGCCTCCTGTATGCCTACGTCAGAGTCCCCTGTGTTCTGGATTGCTCTCCGTCAGCATTCTCCTTGGTTCCTAGGTCATTTATTGATTGTTCTCTGCTGACAAAAATCATTCTCTGGAAACAGAGGACCAGCTCATGCTCTCATGCTATAGAACTAAAGGGATTGTTGTAAAAAGCACATGATTTCAAGCCTCACTACCATCTAGAATTTCTAGTCTAACAGCTTCCAGCTATCAGAGCAGCTGAATGAGTCTGAGAAACACAGGGACATTGGAAGGTGACTGGAATAAGCAAAGTAAGACAGCGTTCTCCCCAGCAAGAGGGGCTCCAAGTACCATAGCAAGCAGCTTCACCCAGGCCTACAGCTACTGTTGTCTCTTCTCTCTTAGAAGCATGGGGTCGGGACCTCTGAGTAACTTATGCAGATGCCAGGCTTTCTGCTGAGTCGTTCAGGCATACACCATCTTCAAAGGACTCCCAACCCATTCGTCCCTTTGAAACACTTGCTTTGCTCAGGAGAAAATGTCACAATTCTTGCTGTTTAATTTTTACAGGAAGCCACGGCACTGATAAATGAGAGCTCATCCATACATGTTTTCACTCTGTTACCTAAGAAACTATCTTCAAAACAGAAGTCCCCATAAATACTCTGGAGATGCATCAGACACTCTCCGGCGCTGTGCGACACTGTGTATATTGTTTGGCAGGCGTTCATTGGGGGAAGATAAACTAGCACATTTTGCCAGGATTCAATTACTCTTGACCCTGACCTTGGCTGGAGGCTGTTTCCAGTTACACTCCATCTTAAAGAAAGACAGCAACTCCTCTTTCCCTGAGGTTCCTTTTCCCCTTCTCTCTTCTGCTGCCCCAAGCACAGCGCTCTACGGGCTGCCTCACTGTGGAGGGAACACGTGCTGCTGCTTCCCCGCTTAGAGTTTTCCTTTGAACCCAGCCTTCAAGTGCACCAAGAAATCCTCTTCCTTAAGCAATGGAATTTTGCTCTTAGAAAGTACTTGATCTTGAAGATCGCCATACCACGTGATAGGGTGTTGTTAGATGTAGGTACTCTGTTGTACAGCAGCTCTCTAGAACTTACTCATCTACCATAGCTGGAGCCTTAAACCCAGTGAACAACTCCACATTTCTCTCATCTCCCAGGCCCTGGCAACCACTCTTGGATTCTCTGCTTCTGTGAGTCTGACTGGTTTAAATGCCTCATATAAGTGGAATCAGGCAGCATTTATCCTTCTGCGACCAGCTTGTTTCACTTAGCATTACGTCCTCCAGCTTCCATCATGTTGTCACAAATGACAGGACTTCCTTCTTTTTTTTTTAAAGGCTGCTTAATATTCCATTATGTATATATTTATCCATCCTTTATCCATTCATCTGTCAATGGACACTTGGATTGTTTCCATATCTTGGCTATTGTGAATAATGCTGCACTGAACGTGGGAGTTCAGCTATTCCTTCTAGATCCTGATTTCAATTATTTTTGATATGTCTACTCCCTTGATTGTGGTGATGGGATCATGGGTGTTTGCATGTATCCAAACTTATCAAATTGTATACATTAAACGTGTGCAGTTCTTTGTATATCAATTATACCTCAATAAAGCTGTTTTTTCAAAAGTACTTGATCTTACACCTTATTGCTCACTACAGTATTTTTCCTCCCAATAGTGATGGCCCAACTCAACTCATCAGCACCCCATATGCAACATGAAGTTCCCAAGATTCCACATCCAATGTGTGGTCTACGGGATAAGGTGCCCTGCCCCATCCATGATTCCCACCAGCTTGGACTGGGCTCACTTCAAATATCTTGAAGAAAAACCAAAAAAAGTTTCCACCTGAGGTGGCGCCATAAACTATGAAACTCATGCAGCCCAAACAGCTGCTGCACCTAACGCTGGGGCGCAGCCAAAGGCCCAATGAATACATTTATATGACGTAGTAATTATAACCGAAGCTGAATGTAGTGTAATTACACAGTTCTGAGCTGTTCAGTTTTCACAGTACCCTTAAAAGTGAAAATGATGGTTAATATTTGTTGAACACTTGCAATCTGTTCTTCACATATATTATCTCACGTTATCCTTAAAATAATCCCATGTGGTAGGTGTTATTATCCCAATTCTTCTTATGAGAAAACAAAAGCTTGGTGAGAATAAGTAACTTTCCTATAGGCAATGAAATGGTACCTGGCAGGGACAAGGTTTCAGCCCAGTTTGTTTCAGTCCAAAGGCCAGCTTCCTGCCTCTCTGCTATAAGGTAGAGCACTGAGAGATCTGAAATAGTCCAAAAAAAAAGGGAAAATCAGTATGAATAAAATATCCTCGCACAGCTGACTAATGTGTGAGTTACATTTAATTCTTACAGAAAAATACAGACCCTCCAAGTTGTTAGAAACTATTTTAAAATGATCTTGAGCCCAGTTCTGACATATAGGGATCCTGTTATTTCACTATATAAAGATAAAAAAATCCAGTCTAATTTTAGGAGGTAGAGGCAACGGTTACATTTTATCTGTTAACTTTTCAGGTTTTCTTTTCTTAAGAAGTATATGTTCTAGACAAATATTGAGAACATACAGATAGTATAAAAAATAAAAATCCCTCATAATCCCACCTCACAGCAATGAAAGTTGCTATTGGTTTCCTAAATGTTGTTTCCATCTAATGCAGACATCCTGCGTTGTAGAATGCTTTAATAAAATTGTACAAAGCTCTTTTGTTCCACGATTCTTAAAACCAGGAGTATATTACATTTTATGATATTTCACAATTTATTTAACTATTGTTTTCTTCTTGGGCATTTAGATTTTTGCTTGCTTTTCAGGTAATAATCAAACATATATCTATGTATTTCTGATTATTTGTCAGTACACATTTTTTCCAGTGGAATTTCTAGGGCAATTCTAAAAAAGCGTAAGGCTTTATATGAACTCTGCCAGTTTGCCCCCAAGTAAACTATTTTCGACTTATTTAGGTGATTTACAAGAGTCTTTATTTGCTCACATGTTCACCCCACCAGGTGTTTTTAATCTCTACTAATAATGATAGGCAAAGAATGGTATCATTAAAATTTTTATACTTTTTCTGTGGGATTAAATTTGTTTTCATAAGTATTTTGGATATTTTAAAATTTGTTCTTCATTTCCATTTTTTCCCCCCATTGTGATCCAAGAAACTTTTAACATTTAGTTCTAAGGAAATATAAAATATTAAGTTATTAAGCTTAATATTTGTTCCAAACATTTTCCCAGGTTTTTTGCTTGTAGATTTTGTCTATAAGATATGTTGATGAACATGATTTTTGTGATAAAATATTTCAATTTCATTATTATTCTTTTATCTTATTGTTGTTTACTGACTCTTTGGGTGCCATTTTATTTTGTTTATTTTTTTTACACATAAGCCCTCATGTACCTCAAGATCAGGTACCTATGAACTTATTTCTTTTTATGATTCCTTCAGAGTTTCTTTTTTTATATTTAATTTTATATTAATTTAGAATTAATTGTGGCATATAAAATGAGTCAGGATTTTAACTATGTATATTTTTTCAAACTAGTTGTCATGTTTATTATTCCTGGTGAATAAAAATTATAAAAAGAATGGACATCCATAAAACCCAATATTCCCATCTAGGGACAGAAGATGACTTTCCTTTTTTTCATTTTAAAATTTCTTCTTTAAGTTTTCTTATGTTCTTACGTGTGCTTTGAACATTCTTGTTGGGCTGGATATTTTATGGGTATTTTTATTATCAGGATGAATAGAGTATATCCCAGATCACCTTCAAACTGAGTTGTGTATCTACATGAAGAAACTACTGATTTTGTTTTTTTATGTTGTTCCAATAACCTAATTTTAAGTTATTATAAGAAAAATTTAGTTGATTAACTCCTGAGTGTTAATGTTTTTGCAGCTGTAAACCTAGATTATTGGTGTGTGTGTGTGTGTACTCTCAAGAGTAAATCTGGGTATTCGCCTTCTGTATTGTCACCAAATTTACAATTATTATTTAGGCGATATGCGCTTCAGCTTCCAACACTTAATATCATTACCTTAATACTATATTATCTCCAATCTTGAATTATTAAAATTTAATGATCTTTTGGTCTATTTTAAAAGAAGGGTATTTGAGAAACATATTTTCTAAACCCTGATGTATCAAAAGAGAGAGAACCTCTGCTGTTTGTGCTCATCTATGACATGAACAAAAGCCTACTTTTTTCTTCTATAACCCCTGATCCATATATATCAGAGCACAAAT
This sequence comes from Globicephala melas, assembly GCF_963455315.2. Lineage (NCBI taxonomy): Eukaryota > Metazoa > Chordata > Mammalia > Artiodactyla > Delphinidae > Globicephala > Globicephala melas. The sequence goes on from NC_083325.1 coordinate 76,303,380, forward strand.
TCAATACAAAATAGCACAAAACTGGGTTAAGTATTTAATGACAGATATTTCAAGGCTAGTCAGACATACCAAAAGTGTTCAGTTGCACAGAGATGATAAGACAAGTTATTTGTTATCTAGCCAATAAATCCAGTAGACTTCCTACATTGCTGCTGTAAAGCAATTTTAAACATTAGAGCAGTAGCAATACTGGCTACATTTTAGAATATCTACTAATCCCCTGTTCTCTGGAGTTAGCTAATCCTAAACTGAGTAAGTCTCCAAGGGTATGTCAACATAATACTTTAATTATCATGGCATCTCTAGAACAAGATTTGCCCACGGTCAGCAGTAGCAGATTTCACAGCCAGGATAGAATCCTTTTATATGTCTCTCTAAAAAACTTATTATTTGATAAATGTTGTTGCATTATCCCAAGTTTTCAGAAGACAGGCAATAAAATATGTGTATTTCTAGGAACAACCTTAGTTGTTAAATAAAGCGCTATTTTTAAGTGTCTTTCAATCCATAGCCCAATCATGAGCAACTGGAAATAGCTTTGGAAGTTGGAAATACTTTTACTTATCTTTAAGATGCTATAGAATTGCTGCCTTCTAAATGGAAACTCTATTAAAGTGCCACGCTCTTGGTACAGAGGAAAATCCTTTAGTTTATTAACTTTTTCCTACTGTCACGTTTATATAAGCCAAGGAAATTAAGAATTGTGAAGAGTTCTGCAAAGTAAACATTGTCATTTTTCTTCCTTCACCTGACACTGTAACTCTGCAATATTCTTCTGTCAAACAGGAAGGGTGGAGGGGGAGATAATAAGAATTATGGAAAGATACAACAAGAAATTTCATGTCTTTAAAAGTCACTAAGTGTTGAAAGAAAAACTGGAAAATGTTTAAGTACAAATTGATCTTGAGGGAGAGAAATCCATATAACCTCATTTTGAATTTGATTCCAGAATGGGATATTTTAGGAGATAATTAATTTAAGGAATTTAAAGGAAAAAACTGGGACTAGATCGCCTTTTGATTTACAGCCATTACAGCTAAGGAATAAAGGAATGGGACTGTGCCTTAATGTCTAAACATTAAGGCAGGCAAAAGAATGTAGTATTAAGAAAATCCACACATATATACCACTTAGCCTATTCTGAAGCTGGCAGTAGTAGTAGTAATTTCCCAATTCAGTAAGTGGCTCTCGGATAATAAAAGAATCTATGAACTGGTCTGGCTCTACTTTAGCCCAAGTCTTTCTTTTTAATTCTGCAAAGCATCCGGTAAGTCAGATGACATTTTGCAATAAATCCTCTTCTCTTTAAACTTGGGAGAGTGGGTTAGCTTATCTGCACCTTAATTCATTTGAGGTGTTGTCAGATAAATAAGTGGAGAGATGGATATATTTAGATATTCATATATATATGTAAATAACTATGAAATACATGGATGGAAGTTATCAAATATGAATCTCTAGTAATATACTCCTATGGTTTACTAAAGTATATGCAATTGAGTCACTGTTGCCAACTTTTAGAGATGACCCTTAAAGACAAATTCGGGAATTTTTTTTTTTTAGTTCTGTTTAAATCTTTCAATATATTGAAGTTCTTGTGGCTTATGTGATAGGCAGCTGCAAAACAGCTACCTATCAGAAAAAGTATTCTAAAATACCCACAAATGGTATTATCTTCTAATGGAGCACTAGAGTTTGTATTCAGATGCATGTTTCTTCCTTATAGAATCAGAAATAATAATTGTGGCACATTTTTATATCATAGCACTTGTTTTATAATCTATACCATTCTGAGAAAATTATTGGCAACTGGGGATTTAAGAACTGCAAGATGCAAGGGATGTCTGATTCTCTGTGGAAGCTCATTAGGCAAAAATACTTTGAATTTAATGGATTTGCCACTGGACAAGTAACATGTCCAGAAAAATGTGCAGTGGCTTCTTCTTTTCTTACTCCTAAAAAAGGGTCAAAGGAAAAATTTCTTCTTCCCCCTGAAGTTGTCAGCTTTCCTCAACTGGGGTTCTTCTTTGGAACCACTGAACAAAGAAAATGATATAGGTGGCTATTTTCTTAATTCTCTCAAGGGTGTTTCTAACAGTACCATTCTAGATGCATAGGAGAAAAGTTGATTCATTATACTCAGTAGATGACTTAGGGCATTAGGGCTAAATTCTCTGGAGATCCAGTTGAGAAAGACTGTATGATGAATGAGATAATGTATACACTGTATTCTGGATTTCTTCTCATGAGGAAGAATATATTTCCTTATTATTTAAGGTAATTAGAGGTGTAGTTTTCTGAAACTTGCAGCTGAAAGCAATTTAACTTATATACCTTACCGTAAGACATGGTAAATTGCAGTTTACCTCTGTTTCCTCATTGATGGACATGGGGTCATTAAGTTAATGTAAAGTCAGTAAGTATGTATTAGTTAGCAAAGAAGTTTGGTATCTGTAAACAAATAATTATTCTTAAAGTTATAAATCATGCCTCTGCTGTGAGTTCCTTTCAGAAGAGTGATAATTTGTTAGCTTTGTAAGATCTTGTGGTTTTCAGACATTTTATTCATCCTTGGAAAAATAAAATTGAATTGTACTGAGCACAGTTTGGATGAATAAACCTTTGACACTTAATGATTTAATAACTAGCAATAAAAATTCAGTCTCAACAATTTGCTGACTGTTGACAGCAGATGTGTAAACCTGACCTCAATTCACGCATTTGTTGACAGTCCTTCAGAAGCTTAAAGATATGGTTGACAAGTGTGTATCAAGCATGGGGCAATTTATTTAAGGTAGTCATGCCCTTGGAGGAAGGGCAGGGACAGTGCCTTCTCTGCATAGTTTCTCACTTGCCTTACTGTGGTGACGACAAGTGAAAGCTATTCCTTGTGGACTGGGCCAGGGTAGATTGAGGGGTTGGGTAGGGTTTGTTACAAAGATTTTTTTAAAAGAGGAGTTCAATTGACAAGTAATTGCACACAATGCTGGTTTTATTTCTACTGAGTCAGCTGTAGAATGACATATTTCTACATTTCATTTTGAAGAATTTCTGAAAATCGAAATCTGGGGTTTTATTTAAGGCAGAATTTTGGTAAAGGTTTTATTGTTTCGGTTATCTACCTATGTATCATCTATCTACTGTCTACCTACCTCTATTGATCTATCACCTTCAAAGTAAAATCTGAAGTATCATTTCAATATATACTATAGATACAAATGTTGCACTGATTGAAGTAGGGGTAGAGTCACAGATTTTCACTCTCTTGCACCTTTTCAAGCCTTCCAATGGTAACTGAGTAACCTTCAAGGACTATTTATCTACCCCTCAAAGGATAAATAAAAATCTAAGCATATTCATACAAATATACACTCATCTGATGTAAACCTTTCTTTAACTTCAACTTGTTCGTTGCAATATGGGCACAACCTCCAGCTAAAAGAGATGGGTGTAAACAGCGACTTCCATATTATCCTTATAGAGTTCTGATGCCATCACTGAGAGCACGGGGCTATGGGCAACAGATGACTCAACCACGGAGTCATATAGGTGATGATGATGGAAACTGAGGAAAGGTCTTCCATTACAAGTTTTGAATTCAGAGATTTCATCTAAATCCTGGTTCCATCACTGCTATTGAGTCTGTTAACACTTAACCTCTGTAGTGACCTATTTTCTCATTTGGGAAATAGAGATAGTAACAAAATATTCATTCATCTCTTAAGTGAATATTTTAAGAGTAATGAAGAGGCTTTCGGCACCACGCTCGGTGGTAGGCACAGTGTAAGCTGTCTCCCTACATAGCTGTGTTGAAGATGACATGGCATAATATGCACAGGTTGCCTAACCGAACACCTGGCACAGAAGCAGGCACTTAATGAGAGCTATTATGTTCACCTTACTGACAAATACAGAACCTGGGCCTCAGAATGAATACTCAGAAAGTAGGAACCGGGAGACTTTATAAAAGCTAAGTTGATGAGATCACTGAAAGAGCTCTCAGTGTTACTCAGAACTTTTGTCACTTTTATCCAATACTGTACTAAAAATTCTATCCAGTGGAGTCAGGCAACAGAAAGAAAGAAAAGGCATCCAGATTGGAAAAGAAGTAAAACTTTTAAAATTCATAGACATCATGACCATCTATGTAAAACATTTGATGAAATATACCCCCCAAAAAGCTACTAGAATGAGTGAGATTAGTAAAGTTTCAAGATTGAAGATCAGTGTACAAATATTCCTTGTGTTTCTATGCACAAGCAATGGACAAACAGAAACTGCAGTAAAAGCACACAATACCATCAAAATATAAAAAACTTAGGGATAAATCTGACAAAAGGTTTGCAAGTTCTGTATACCGAAGCTTCAAAACATTTCTGAGAGAGAATTTAGAGAATTTAAAAGACCAAAAAAATCCAGAGATATATTGAGTTCATAATTGGAAAACTGAATATTCTTAAAATGTCAGTTTTCAACAAGTTGATCTATAGATTCAATGCAATCTCGATTTAAAACAGCCAGGGGTTTTGTTTATTTGTTTGTTTTTAACTTTTTTCTTGGTTTTTAAATGGAGAAGATGATTCTAAAGTTCAGTAGAAATGCAAAGGACCTAGAAGAGACAAAACAACTTCAAAAAATTAACAAAGTAGGACTAACGATATCCAATGTAAAAACTTATTATAAAACTAAAGTTATCAAAACAGTGTAATATCGATGTAAAGATAGACAAATAGATTAACAGAGTAGAAGAGAGGGTCCAATAATAGTCCCATGCATATATGGATAACTAATTTTTCCAGAAAGATACAAAAGCAATTCAGTGGAAAAAGAATATTTTTTCAAGAAATTGGAAAACTACAAACAAAAAAAACTAAGCTTCAATCAATACATCTCACCATGTATAAAAATTAACTCAAAAAGTATTTTATACCTTAAATTTAAAAACTAAAACTAAAGAATTTTTAGATTAAAACAGGAGAATGTCTTTATGTTCATAGGTTGATTTAAAACTTCTTAAATATTACAACAAAAGCATGATTCCTAAAAGGAAAAAAAAATCAATAAAATGGGACTCATCAAAATGAAAATCTTCTCTTTTTGAGACACTATTAAAATAAATTTAAAAAGTTACAAACTGGAAGAAAATATTTGCAAATCATATATCTAATAAAGGGCTTATATCCAAAATATATAAAGGGGAATAAGCAACTCAATAAAAAATCTGGACAAATTATTTGAACAGACATTTTACCAAAGAAGATGTATGAATCCAAGTTAGTCCATGAAAAGATGCTCAATATCAATAGTCATTAGGGAAATGGAAATTAAAACCACAGTAGAATGACTAAATTGAAAAAAGACTAGTCACATCAAGTGTTGGAAAGGATATGGGGTAACTTGAACTCTCCTGCAAAGCTGGTGTGAAATGTAAAACGGGACAATTACTTTGCAAAAGAGTTTGGCAGGTTCTTAGTTAAATACGCAGTTATTGTATAATTCAGCTATTCTACTCTTATTTACTGAATAGAAGTGAAACCATATGTCCATAAAAAGACTTGTACACAAGTGTTCACAGAAACCTTATTTGTAGAGTCAAATGTAGGAAACAACCCAGATGCCCATCAATAGGTAAATGAATACACAAGTTGTAGCATATCCATGCAATGAAGTAAATGAAGTACTACTTACAAACAAAAGAATGAACTATTGATATACTTAACAACATAGATACCATCTCAAAATATTCTAAATGTAAAAGTACAGACCAAAAAGAGCATATACTGTATGATTTCATGTATATAAAATATTAGAATATGCAAACTAACCTATAGTGACAGAAAGCCTATCGGATTTGCCTGGGGATGGGAGAAGGAGAGATAGGTTACAAAGGAGTATAACAAACTTTTGTAGGCGATGGATATGTCTTTATCTTGATTGTGGTGATGTTTCCATGAGTATATACATATGTCAAAGATATCAAATTATACTATTTATGTCCAGGTTGTTTATGTCAATTATACCTCAACGAAGCTGTTAAAATAGTTTGTAGGTGTGATGAGTCTTAATAAGTGGGAAGGTCAGGGTGCTATGGGATCACAGGATGTAGCCTCGTCCTCTAGGTTCCTTCCTAGGGCATCTGTCTAGACTGATAAAGCCAGATATGATCTTGGGGGATTTTTGAAAAACAAGGAATTCACAGCAAGGAAACCAAATGCCAGTGCAATGATGGGAGATAACTCAGAAGAATCTAGAAGCAGCAAGGCAGCATATATTTTTTCAGATTTAACGGAAGTTATGTAACCAGTAACTTAGGGAAACCATATTCTTTTTAGCACATTTATTGTTATTATCAATAGAAAAAAATCTCAGCTCCTATTATGTACTGAGCCTTTTTATAAGCTTTGGAAATATAGATATGAATGAGACATATATCTAGGAACGATCATATGTACAAATAATAAGAAGATATTAGTAAATATTATTTAAACTACATTAAAAGTTGTGCTCCATTATCCGTAGCATTGAGGAAACAAGGGGACTATGCCATCCGAGTCGTAGGGGGGGATGTGACACACCCAGAAAATTGTTCCAGCCATTGACCCTTAGAGATACTGAGCTCAGAAGGATTGTTTTACCTTAACTCAAGTTCACAGGCTAGACAATGACAGTAATTTACACTGAGAATTAACATTCCAGCATGGATAAGAATGCTTATGCCCTCAGTCAGTTGTGCTCTCTGCTACTGGGAGCACTGAAATAGTTTCCAGAATTTTGTTTCATAAGCATAGGGTCAGAACTGAGAGCAGGAGAAAGATCATCCTTCATGTCTACCTTAGAAACAGACGTATCAACGCTAAGCCCAGTGCACCTGAGCACTCTTTCCCCTGGACTGTGCAGGGGCAACAGATAACGTCCTTTTGTTCCCCTTTTTCAAATCTCCAAGTGAAGCTTCCTTTCTCTGTGGGTCCGTCTTGTTATGGGTTGAATTGTGTCCTCTCAAAATTCCTAGGTTGAACTCCTAACCCCAGTACTTTAGAATATGACTTTATTCTAGGGTCTTTGCAGATTATCAAGTTAAGATGAGGCCATCAGGGCAGGTCCTAACCCAGTATGACACATACATAGGGAGAACACCTTTGAAGAAGAAGGCGGAAATCCAGGTTACGCTTCTACAAGCCAAAGAACACCAAAGGTTTTGAGCATGCCACTAGAAACTAGGAGAGAGTCATGGTACAGATTCTGCCCTAGAGCCCTCAAAAGGAACCAATCCTGCTGACACACTAATCTCAGACTTCTAGTCTCCAGAACCATGAGACAATAAATTTCTGTTGTATCAGTCACCCAGTTGGTAGTACTTTGTTAGTACATCCCTAGGAAACTAATACACATATTTTCTTCCATGATGTTTGTGCAACTTGGATGTCTAATTTTTCTTTCCATGCCCTAGACCACACAAATCTACCATCAGTTAGATTTCTATTCTTTCTGCTTTGGTTTGGAAGATACTCTGTAACCTAAAGGGACCTCTGCAGAAATCCTATCTTATCCACTGAGATTTAATTTTCCCAGTTCAGCTCTTAGAGGTGGTGGTGTTTTTCATGTAAAAGTTCTATTCTCTCACACTGTTATAGTGTATTTGTATAAGGTACTATATAAGTAACTATCTTATTTTTAACTTGGTTACCCAACTACCCTGTGAGATAAAATGAATCCTATCATTGTCATATTATATCCAAATTGCAGGCATCCTCATTTTAATTGGCTACAGTGACCAAGACTGAAGGTTTGATTTTCAAAAACAAACCATAAAACACAAACCCTAAAAACTATACAACACAGTAACCCAGTGACATAACCCAGTATGTTAAATTTGAATGACTTATCCATAAGCACCAGTAGTCTAAGTCCTTGGGCTTTGAGAAGTACTCCCATACCCTTACCTAATTTAATTTTTATGGACGTTATCGAAAGTTCATTATTGCTTTCAATAATTAAAATAACTTGGATATCTAGTGTAGTTTTTATACTCACTCATTCACTCATGCACTGATATTTATTAAATGCTCACTCTGTTCTAAGCATGATGCTAGGCGCTGTGTATTCAGTAGTGAGCCAAACAGACATGGTCCCCACTTTCACATTATACGCAGTCTAATGGGGAAATAACAATACATACATAATTACAAATTCTGATAGATATTAGAAGGAAAAAAAACCCCTGAGTACTATAAGAAAGAGTAGTATTAAGCCAGATGCCTAAGTAGTTAATATTTTTACTAAAAATGTATTAGTCAGAACCCCTTTAGTTATAAATGAGAGAAATCTTTCACAAGGGGGAAAACACAACAATAACATAGGGGAAAGGGGCGGGATTTTAGAAAGAACTCTGTGTGCCAACTTCTTTTGCTTCTATTATAAACTTCCTTTCTCCATTCTGGTACTTCTGGGTTTCCATCTTTACAGACTGGAAGTAGTGCAGGAAAGGGCCTTCCTTGTTAGTTCTGGTTCCTTGGTAGAAAAGGTCCCTAGGATATACTCCAGTTAGCCCAGCACGAGTGTTTTATTCGAGGGGTGGGCAATCCTAGAGGACATGCACACAGCCACCACTTAGCTTAAATAGCTTTCACTTATGTATTTCCTTCAACAAGCTAAGTAGCAACTGTGAGCAGGCAAGAAAGGATATTCTATAAGGTGCATCCCATCTGTGCAGGAATTGGCTAGTCTCTCATTGCTTTGGCCTCTACTCACTCCCGGCCAATGTTTCTTGGTCTCTGTTGCCTTATGGTCAGTGTGTGCAAAGCTGACAGCAGCTGTGGAGCAGTGCAGGGGTTAATGCTCCTGGTACTCTGGTGGGAGCTGGGCATGTATGCTCATTAGGAGCCTGGGTACTCTGGGTGCCTCACATTCCAATGACTGGCAGTGGAAACCCTCTTATTTTGATTGCTGACAACCAAGGGTACATTAACTGTTACATCACTGGGTATATATGCTGCTTACCGCTCCTTATCAACACGTTCATCAATTTCTGTACATTCTAAAATGTGTTTATAACATCAGGGTATAGTAAGTGTTTATCTCATTTAAAAGAAATAGACATTAACTGACCCGTGACAGGGTAAACATGTTCAAACCTTCACACTTGTGGAAAATGTGTTTACAGGTACAAACCCATGTTGGCAAGAAAAGGTTATTTACCACTTTTAAGCATCGAATACAAATTTTTATTCACGCCTATTAAAATGTGGGATGAGAACTGTCACAGCCAAGAGGAGCCTAAGGAGACATGACAATTAAATGACATGTGGTTTCCTCAGTGGGATCCTAGGATAAAAAACTGATAATGAGTCAAAAACTAAGAAATCTGAATACAGTATGGACATTGGTTAACACTAATGTGTCAACATTGTCGACTGATTGTAACCATACCAACATACAATGTTAATAATGGGGAAGGGTAGGCAAGGGTATATGGGGACTCACTGTACTATCCTTCAAACTTCCTGTAAATCTAAAACCGTTCTAAATTTTTAAAAGTTTACTTAACTAGAATGAGGCATTCTTTATGAAATTTCATTTTACATATCACAATGAATATTGTGCCCATTCCTGCTGAATCATCACAGTCAGAAGGACTGGATATTATAAAAAACAGAAAAATATGGGAGAGGTGTTCTGGACCCCACAAAGGAGTAGCAATTGCGTTTGGTTAGAGTCATTGGTATTTGAAGCCTGAATTTACCAATACTCTCGATGTGTTTTGCTATTAATTGATCATGGTGCATGGCTAAAACATAATTTCTCAGTGATGAACTGATGAACAGAATTTGAGATTTTAAAAGAAGCCATTCAATAAATACAAAATGTCTTTATTTTAAAATCTCTGACCACGTCGATTTGCAGAATGCTTTATTACTCTCCTTTTCATGTTAAAACTCAAAACTGAAAATCGCCTTTCCCCATGGTCCTGTCGCTCTCTCTGCCTCCCCTCCCATCGTTCCTCCTCCCCTTTCTCCCACTCTTCCTTCCGCATTTATCAGCACCCACTCTGCTCGACACTACGCTGAGGCACAGCCAAGGAACACACCCCCTAGTGGAGAGACACGTGCAAATGTCACCGACGGAATTTTCTATGCAAGAATAAATAGGCAGCTGCCTTTCTCTTTTTCAGATCTTGACAGGTTTGTCCCCTGGAAAATTCACCTTTCAATGGCTCAAGATTAGCAGGGAGAGACGGGCACGAGTTGGCCATTGGCAGAGAAAGCCTGCTATGGGGTAGGGAAAGTCAGGAGGCTCATGTCTGTACTGAGGGTATGAGAGACCCTGGGCAAGTCCATCCACTCCCGTGACCCCAGCTTTCTTGGGGGGCCATGGGATGAAGGTGCTTCCAGCTCAACGTTGTGGTCTTTGATTGCAAGGGCACGGGGCTCTTTAAGAAACATTTGCTCCAGATGGCATTTAAAGGGTTCTAACTCTCTAAGGATTGTCCAAGGAGGGTTTTCCTGTTTTTCCAAGCTGCCCTGCAAAACACATTATACTGTCCAGAAATGATGTTTAAAGTTTCAATAGCTTCTGGTTCTCTGGGCCACATCACCTTGCAGTTGCCCTCAAATTGTTTCTGAATCACGTTTCCTCTGGCACGAAGCAGGAGCCCTCGGTTCACATTACGCCTTACAATGTACAGCGCTCTCACCCTGCTGCAGAGAAGCTTTAATGTCAGAATGAAAAATGATAAAGCATAAATGAAATAGCAACCACATGTTCTCTGCAGCATGGCCCTGGGTCTGCGTGGCCTTTCGAAGCAGGGAGCAAACCACCTTTGCAGCACTCAGTTACAAAGATACCGTCTGCCAAGGTTGGCAGCTGGGGGTGGGGTGGGGGGCGGGCTCTGCCTTCACAGTCCCCAACCTGAGTTGACCTGAGGCCAGGAAGTGCTGCTGAGCTGGCCAGAGCCACCCCCCGAAATGGCCACTGTATGGACAGAGAGGTTCACTAAGAGACAGGAGGGCTTAATGGGATGGACCCAGAGGATTGGGCTCCAGTATCTGTTCTACCAGTCTGCCCAGCTGATTCTACTTCTTGATTATCAAACCCTTCTTTCCTCTTCATTTCTAGCCCTTTTTATTCTCAACTGAATGCCTGTGGCATCCTCTGATTGTCTTATGACCGCAAGTCTCGTCACCTTTAAATCTATTCACCATTTTTCAGGCAAAGTGATGTATTAAAAAACAAACAAACAAACAAAACTACTTTCAGTTATGTAAGGTAAGTTCTGGAGATTTAATGCACAGTGTGGCGACTATAGTTAACAATACTGTATTTTATACTTGAAATTTGCTAAAAGCGTAGATCTTATGTGTTCTTACCACACACACACACACACACACACACACACACACACACACACACAAGAAAGAAAAGGATAACTATGTGAGGTGATGGGTATGTTAACTAACTTGACTGTGGTGATCATTTCACAATGGATACATATATGGAAACATCAAGCTGTATACCTTCAATTTACACAATTCCTGTTTGTCAATTATACGTCAGTGAAGCCAAAAATGCACATAAAACCCCTCTTTCAGTTCCCTCATGATAAAGCAAGTCCAACTTTCTTAACGTGATTCGAAGTTTCCTTTGTGACGTTGCTTCTCATCTCCTGAGACACTCTCAGGACACATCCACTTTATGTCTCAACAAACTACTCACAGCTCCTGGCACCCACCATGCTCACGGACACTTGCCCTTGCCCATGACTTTCTCCCAGCCTGTGAAGCCCTTACCTCACATTGACTACTTGGGGAATTAATACTCATTCTTCAAGACTCAATTCAGACATCATCTTCTCCATTAAGTCTGTCTGATAACCATTCTAGGAAAATTAGGACTCCTACAGGTCCTTGTATATACCTTTATTACATCATTTATAAAATTTCATGTTGTAAATACTTATTCACAATTCTGCCCCTTGCCTAATACTATGAACAGCTCAAATATAAAAACTCTCTTCTATACCTTATTGTTATAGACTAAATGTTTGTGCCCTCCCAAAATTCGTATGTTAAATCCTAATGCCCAAGGTGATAGTACTTGGTGGTGAGGCCTTTGGGAGGTGATTAAGTCATGTGTGTGGAGCCCTCATGAATGAAATTAGTCCCCTCGTAATTTCACAGCCTTTCCCCTGCCCCTACTGCCATGTGAAGTTACAGCATGAAGATGGCTATCTATGGACTAGGAAGTGGACCCTCACAAGACACTGAATCTTCCAGCACCTTAATCTTGGAGTTTCCAGTCTCCAAAGCTATGAGAAATAAACTTCTGTTGCTTATAAGCCACCCAGTCTGTGGTACTTTGTTACAGCAGCCCAAATAGACTAAGACAGTTGTTGTCCTGTGGTGTACTGGAGCCAGCCATACTGCTTGTAAGAGCAAATTATACACATCTTTCCCCACATCTGAGTTCAATGATGTTATACTGGTAGTTAGAAATCAGTCATGGTGGGAGTATTTATACCACAAAATTGTCACACACTACAAATTACCCCCTCCCCCGACTCAGAGCTTCTTGTTAAACATTTATTAGCACACCACTGCTTGTATTCATTCTCAAAACCTAGCACAGGCTCTGAAATATAGTCTCTACAAAAAAATCTGAATGACTAAATCTATGAATGAATGATCTAGATAATCAATAAACTAACAAGTGGAGGGACAAGAATCCACTTAATCTCTCCAATCCTTTCACAACAAATTTCATCTGTAAAATGGGGCTATCACATTCTCCCTACCTGTAAGGAGGATAACAAGGTGATATCAATGGGAAGGTGTTAAAATGCATAAATCACATCACATATACAAATTAAAAGAAGTTTGAATTAATTTTTAACCCAATACTTATCTAGAAATAAGTAACTGAGTAAAATGGGTGAGTAAAAGAAAGGCTAAAGAGCAGCCTGAATCCTTCCTATAGGTCATGTAATCTAACTTTCTCCCATTTGTAAGTTTCAGTGTCATCCTCAGTGATTTTAAGACCCTTATAAATATGAATCAAATTGCATGGGGTATATCTCATTATCTACTTTTAAGGAGATAAATTCTTACTAAAGAATTATATGAAATGCAGGTTTCAAATGGCATCTGGTTAGCAGTCCCCGAATATCATTGAATTCTCGTTGTCTCCAAGGTGTGAGTTTGATGCGCCATCCCCAGTAACTTTCACCCCCCCACACATCAGCTTCAAAAACCAGAACTGAAGCTTACCCTATTGCCAAAATCTGGGAGGAATTTCCACTTACCATAAGTCTTGCAAAAATGTTTTGAGAAAGATAATTTGGGATCTATTCTTGCTATGCTTCTGGAGTAGAGTGAGCTTCCTGACATGAAAAAAAGGTAGAATGCTCTTTTGTCCCTTCACCTGTATTTGTAACTTGGTTCAGAGATGAAAGCTCTGGAGAATATAAACGCTATCCCTCTCCTAAAATGGTGTCTGTTTTTTGAGCCCTTTCATACTCTCTCCACCTCTTCTCCACCACCTTTATTAGGCTTTCCCTCTCTGAAACCATTTGGAGATTGCAACTGCCCTCACACAGTTGGCAAGGACTGTTCACGAGTATGAGTGGAGACAGTCGTGTGGGCAGAAAGGGGCAGAGAGTGAGATAAGGGGTGGATAAGGTCCAATGTTATCATTGGACCTGGAGGCCCTGGAAGTGTAGGGATCTAAACTGAACTCCAGATGGACCTGGGAGCTGGGATGCCATATATGCAGGGAGTTCAACTTTTTTTTTTTTTTCAGATCTTAAAAAAAAAAAAGGAAGGAAAGATGATACCTTGATAAGATTCTTGGTAGGATTTCTGTTTTCTCCCTTAACATTTAACAATTTCTCTTATTTTCAATATTTAAGATGCATTCTTTAAATATAAAACAGACATTTTAAACTTTGAGATTGCAGGAAAATTATTCTGGTACATTTGCGTTGGGGGAGGGCTTTCCAGCTATTCACCAGCAGGAAGAGGAGTTCTGGACTGGTCTTCTTGGTAAGTCAGAGGCAAAGTCAAAGCTTTGGGAAGCCAGGAGCTCATTTCTTCTTGGCGAGTCGACAGGGCATCTATGTCAGCTGATAGAGATGCACGCAACTCCCGGTCTTCTGGTCTCTATTGTGCTCAGTTCAGAGGCCAGAGGTCAGAGTCAGAGTTGAAGGAGAAGTTAGCTTCCCCAGAGTTGGAGCAACTCCTCTCCCTCTGACTCTACCCACAGACCTCTTCATGCCTTGAAGGTCCCAGAGCCTCAAAATAAAGCCCAGGACTTGTATTTGTCAAAGAAGGTAAGACTTCAGCTGAATGAGCAACTAAACAGAAACTGTAGTATATTTTTCTTCATCTAAGGGCAAAAGAAAATGTCAGAGGCTTTTCGTCTCACAGCCACAGAATATAATACAGTTCCAGGCATCTGGAAGTTTCTAAATTGAAATACAAAAAAAGTATGTTCAACTGTGTGAAAATAAACAGACTATAGCCCAGAGCACGTCTCTGCGGCACCTCTGAAAGTTGCTAATTGAAATAACACTGTAAAGACACTGAACCACAATTTAAGGGCTGGGCCTGTGAAGGGCAGAATGGAGTGAGGGATGGAAAAGATATGATCTTGATTATGTGCCCAGTAAGGTTTAGAAACAGGAAACTTAGACCTAGACAGTTAACATAATGCCAAGCACCGGGCAAGTAGGTATTTGGTTGGTGACTGCCAATGGCACTCTATGACTCTTCATGCTACCGATGATATGTGATAAATGTGAACATTCTGAAGATGGAAGTGGAATAACTGGCCATTCTGTTGGAAAGCCACTTAGTGATGGCTAACCCAGACACACAAGCAGGTTGGTGGGTGGCTTTATTTCTTTAGCTCCTATATTTCCATTTGACTTCTGTCTTTAGCACCCTAGTCAGAGGGCTCACAATACACACCGCTGAGGCTGGAACTTGTACCCTGAACTACCGGACAGCTGCAAATGTGCAGAAACTCTGGAGTTTACTCTTTCATTTTTTTCACAGGCTCCTGTGTCTTCCTTGGAATCCGTATTTGGGGCTGTAAGCAAGATAATTTCTTTGCAGAAGCAAGACAAAACTCTTGTGAGGATATTCTAGGCCCACAGTTCCCAAACTGTGTGCTGACGTGCCCTAACATGCTGCAGCAAATGCACAGGGCTGCCATGGGTTTTTACATTTTTTAATTAAAAAATTAATGTCAAGGGGGGGGCATAGTGACACTGGACA
This sequence comes from Globicephala melas, assembly GCF_963455315.2. NCBI lineage: Eukaryota > Metazoa > Chordata > Mammalia > Artiodactyla > Delphinidae > Globicephala > Globicephala melas. Next base: position 76,318,649 of record NC_083325.1, read on the forward strand.
TCTGTCACACAGCATGAGAACTACTGCCTCACCATTAGATTGTATCACATTCCTTTTAATAATGTCATATTTTTGCAAAGCTAGGTTTTTGGTGGTTGTAGATAAAAAATGAGCACTGCATGAAAATCAGCGTGGAGCAGGAAATGAGAGTCGTGGCATCCACTCTGATGCCAAGTTTTGTGAGGTTGCACAGGGCTCGACAAATACACATACCTCACTAGTGAGTAACTGTGCTTTTTAAATGAAATAAAATGTTTTTTCTTCTTTCTGTTAAGTTTTACACGGTACAATATGTACATATATTTTCAAATGGCTACTAAATTGTTAGGATATAAATGTATATTAAGTTATTTGGACCTACTTACTTAATAAATGGAGATAATGGGTATTTCTTTTGGTTTAGGGATACCCTGAAAAAATTATTGAGTCACTAAGGGTACTGTGATTCAAGAAAGTTTGAAACCCTCTGCCCTAGGCAAAGATGGTTGGAGATTTGCGAAAGTACAATACAGTCCACAGGCTTCCTATTCTAGCTTAGGCTTACAGACCTGAGGGGATGGAGGAGGTAACTTATTCCAGTAAGCACCCACTCAGTATCTGTTGATGAATATTTTCTCCTAACATTTACTGAGCTAGGCAGTAAAAACCAAACAACAACAACAAAAAAACCCAAACAAACTAAAAAAACATTTTAAGTATATTATCTTATATAATTCTGATGATGCCCCAATGAAATGGGCATTCTATTATTATATTTTACATATGAGGAAACCAAGGCTCAGAGAAGTTAAGTTTGTAAGTCACACAGCTAGTATAAGTTATTTGAACCCAGAATGGTTTGATTTGAAGCTCGTGCTCTTTCCACCACACCACACTTCCCCTAACTGGATAGATGGACGGATGGGTGGATGCCTGGACAAATCAAAAATCTAACACTTCTAAGCAGGGGGGACAGGGAGGAAACTCCAAATGCCATGGGATGGTGAAGAGAGCTGGACAGTATAAGTTCTTGTGTGAAATCAAATATATCAATTAATCACTCTTCATTAGAGACTGAATAAATAAACACAGAATTCTAGATAAATCTACACTGCAAATTCATCTTTTCTTTTGCATTTTTGAAAGACTATATTCTCTCTTACCATACAGTTAATTCCTAATGACTTAGTAAAGTCATAGGCTGATTCAAGTTCAAAGAGGACAATCCCTTAGGTTCTGCATCCCCTTCACCTATCTACTATGTCCATAATCCACTAGCCTAAATACTTAGGATATTTGAGATAGTTCTGCCTCAATCGAGAATATATATTTGCATAAAATATTTAGATATTAAATTTCTAATGCTTAAAAAGAGCCTTCAGAGCAGAAGAATGTTTTCCTTAACCTCATTTGTTTTAAAGGAGAAAGAATGAAAGAGAAATGCATCATGTTTTACATAAAGGAAACAGCTCCAGGCAAACCTTGCTAAATATTTTAATGGTTTAAACATTCATTTTAGCAAGTTTTCTTTAATTTTCTTAACTTTGTTCCTTTTGAACTGGCTCAACCTTCATGTTTAATCCTTGGAGCTTTCAAGGAACAGCTCACAGAAAGTTATATACACAAATATAACAAACATTTCAAATAAAGCACAGTGCATAAAACAGAGAACAGGAGAACTCTGACAACAGCTGCTAGATTTAACACTAATAGTTTTGAAAGATTTTGGCTTGAAGGTTAAGAGTATCTTATGACAATAAGCAGGCTTTGTATATAATGTCAACAGTCCTTTTGCAACATGTCCAGTTTTAATTTATTCTTTTTCATTTGTATAAGACAAATAATATAATTATGGATGTCTGGTTTATGACACTGAAGTTAAAAAAAAAGTCCAAAATCAATCATGTTTTTCAAGAATAACAACTTTTAAAAACCTCTGGTCTAGATGCCTGGTAACAGCTACAGTTTCGTCTAAACGTGATAATATGCTTCATATCTTTATTCATTTATTTAACTCATGTTAGTGTTTAGTGCACTGCTGCTTCTGCATGTGCGAAGTGATTTAACTTTCCATCCAATTTGCTTCTCCAGGGGGTACTGTGACTAACACTGAATCTAGAGATGGGAGGGGGGTGGGTAGAAGAACCTTCCTCCTGCCCCACAGACCAGGGACACAAGAAAGTTTTCAGAATCAGCCACTGGCCTGCCCTAGCAAAGGCTCTGGAACCATCCCAGGCAGATCAAAGAGTGTTTTATACCATGCATACATCCATGGAAACAAACATGTACGTAACACACACATATGCATAGACAATTTTGTAGATAATGCCATTTACCAGGCTTTGCTTAAGATGCCAAGTCAGAAACCTCAGGAGAAAGATGCAACATAATGGAGCACATGTGTAGAAGACACAAAATGAAAAGCACAAGGCCAGATTTCTGTGTGGGAGGCACATGAAGCTGGAGTGTGGCTTTCAGAAGGGGGAAGGGTTCGACAGTGCTGGTGATAAGCCCCGTCTCCTCAAGAACACACAAGTTGCCAGCAAAGACCCAGGCCAGGTAGTTACTGGCAGGAGCTGGCTTCCTTGTGTGCTTATGTTAAAGGCCACCACCTCGCTTTCCACATCTAGGTTGGCTTAGGCTACAGACCTCAGGTCTGGTTTCTGTAGCTCAGGGTCCAGGTCTAGTGAGGAGACAAGGCAAACTCACCATTCTTGGATCCTGTTCCCAAGGGCATGCCTTGGCCTTGAGCACTGTTCTCTAAAAGAATTTCCACAGTGAAAATAATAACAACAACAACAATAATATTACTGAGTACTTGCTACGTAACACACACTGTAACAGCTGGTTTACTGATAACATCCTTCCTGATTCCTCCCCACTATTTTATGAAATAGGTATTCTTCTCCCCATTCTGCACATACAAAAACCGAATTAATTTTCCCAAACACGTGACAAATTCGGGACTCAAAATCCAGACTTTTTTCATTAAGAAAATGTGCGATAACCTATCTTTCTTCCCTACAGTGAAAATGCTGAGGATTGAACAAATGATCTCGTGCTGACAATGGTGTGACTTTTTTCCTAGCTTGCAGTGCCCTCCTCTGTCCCTCCCTTCTGAATGCCTGAAAAGGTGCCATGCTCACCTTTTCATGTATCGTTCTATCCCATGGTGCTTTCTGCACGTGATCTAGAAGTAACCCCCTGGCCTTAACCTTGAAACTCTTGGAAGCTGTGTTTTCAAAGGCACTGGGTGATTACTTGAGCCCTCGCCCTGGCACACACAGGTACACGCACACACACGCACAGATGCCCAGGTCCATGCTAATCTCTTGTACCTCATTAAGACACTGAACGTCAGCATGGAGTGCAAACTGTAGATATCATAAGACTCAACGACCTCATTTTACTGCTAAGTACACTGAGGTCCAAGGACTGATGGAAGGTTAAAGAAGATACGAAAGGCAACTGTCTTTGTTCCGCAGATATTCTGAGAGTCCTTTATTTTTTTGTGCAGGACCATGTTTGCTCCAGGAAATGAAAAGAACAAATATAAGATCCATGCTCTCCTGGGTTAACAGTGGAGGTTAGGAGGTAGCCAGGAGAACTGGCAATGGCAGCTCAGTGTGAAAAGGACTTTTCCGTGGATGAGCACCGTGGGCTGCTGGAGGTGGAGGATGGATGCTGGCACCTGTAAAAAGCCTGTTGCCCGAATCTCCTGCTCCCCAGTCTTTAGGTTAAAATGTAATAAAATGGCTGGTAGCCATGATCAGTTCTTGTAGAAATAGATGCTACGTGCTTTTTTATTTCTCCAGCACATAAAGATGAGAGTTAAAGCATCTGAAGTCTAAGAACTGAGAAATGCACGTGGCCTGTTTTCACAGCACGGAGGGATTCCCTGTTTCACATGGAACTTATCCTTTTGTCACTAGGAGCTTAGTGAGGATGGGGTCATTTCTCTTGTATCGTATGCCCAGTTTTAGCACAGGACCTGGTACATAGAAAGGGTTCAATGTAAGTGCGTCTAAGGAGCAAAGGCCAGACTTAGATGAGAAACTCAACACTGGCAGGAGCTCTGTCTCTTTAATCACACTGTGGCTCTAGAGTGACCCCCACTGCACTGCACGCAGGCCTGGCCTCCCACAGACGGTGCCCTCCATGAATCTGTGCCGCTGCAGCCTCAACCAGCTAGGACTCTGTGGCCTCAGGCATGGGGGTCTCACTAAACCCAGCCTCTCACTACAGTTCGAAGCACAGACAAGGCACTACGTGACCAAGACCTTACCCCAGTCTCAGGAGGGGCTTCAGTGCGGAGCAAGATTCCGCCGAGCGAGCTCAGACGTCCTTAGGTGGTAGGTGTGTGGTACGTGGAGAGAAACTGGCATCACGACGTTGGGGTTACCAGCCTCAGCTCTGTCACTAACCGTGTGTGGGACACACTCCCTTGACGCCCAAGAGCAGTAAGATGAAATTGTGCCGAAGACGGTGCCTCTAGCCTCATTCCGCTCTAACATCCCACGGTTATACCCTAGACCAAACAGGAGGCTGCCTGCTCCTTGGAGATGGAGAGTAGCATGAAAAGCCACACAAGAAACCCCAAGCTTTCACCCTCAGCTATGAGTGCCTTAGGGTATTTCAGTGTGTGGGAATTTAGGAAATACACCCTTGCAAGAGAGACCCCCCCACACACACAGGTGAGGGGACAATTATGGTGAGAACAACATCCAGGAGGAAACTGCGAGAAATGTCAGAACTCTTCTGAAGCCAACTGAAAGGAGACACTTCAAGCCTAACGAGTCACGCCAGACCCTATCTAGGGATCTGCCTCCTGTAATTCCAGACTCGAGGAGACTTGGCCTGCCCCCTGCAAGAGGGCATGTTACAGCCAAACGGATGCAGAAATGCCCAACTGCTCAGCCCTCCCTTACCCCAAACAGGACTGATTCAATACCAGGAAGAGCTTGGTCTTTGGAACTGAGCAGATATGGGGACGATTCCCAGAAAATTTAGATGTCTCGTACAAGACCAAATAGCTAAAAGGACAGTAACATTTATTGATTGTAACCAAGCACCTTCAGAGGTCTGCATCACACAGGTGACACCTTAGGTCAGGGAAAGGCGCAGTGCAATGTCCTGCTTACAGATTACCCTTTCTGCCAGGCACTATCTCCAAGTCCCCAGTGGCTTGTTTTGTATAACCTTCCTCAGGATGCCTCGAGGCGAGCATCTGGGGGAGTGTATCTCTTTCAAGGATCTGCACCTGTGTTCCATCTTACCTCCTTCCTTTTCAACTACACTGTTATGTTTTGGAAAGCCTGGGCTCTGTAGTTCCTCTTGGAGTCGTAGAGAGATTGCCACATCTAAAAGTCACCGGCCCCACCAAGGTTACTTGAAATGAGTCTTCTCTGCTGCTTGTGCTGACAGCACTGCTTTTCTTTATGCAAACTGAGGTTCTCGTCAGAAAGGCTCTTGGGTACAAATGATGAAAACTGGATTCCAACTTGCTTGGACACATGTTCATTGTAAGAATAGATGAGAGCTCATAAAGTTAATGGAAGAGTTGCAGTAACTGGAAACCTCTGGGACAGGGGATTCACCCTTTCCCGGATGATGCCTCTGCAATGTGTCCTTAGGTGTCGGTTTTACTCTCTCTGGTATCTTGATAGTGTAGAGGACAAGGTCGCCACTAGGTCGGCAGTCTCATGTCCACGATGCTCCTTTATCAGAGAGGAAAGGCATTTTCTCGACTTGCTTCACTTAAGAGGATCACAGGGAAAACTCAGATTGCTGTAGCCTGGGTCACATTCCCCTTCTCAGGTCAGTCACTGTCACCAGACGCTGGGACATTATTATTATCTGGATCTGGGCCATGTGCTCATGCTGTGTCTTGGAGCTGGGGTCATGGGATTGGCAGCATGCAGAAACCCAGAGTCTGAGTAGAAGAGGAGCAGGTCTCCAAAGAAAGTGTTTCTTTTGTTACAATAAGGGCACAAAGATGCTAGGCATATAGAAGTAATAATTGTGTATCGCAGATAATAATGATTATAGTAGCATAATTTGTGAAAAGCTCGATGTGTGTCATGTTTTTACATACAGTTGCATTTCAGGTAGTTCTCGTAACAAATACACGTGAGAAGGTACTTCCCCCATGCATTAATGAAGAAATTAAAGATCGAAGAGTTAGGCTATATAGATGGTGCCATGGCTAGGGAGAAAGGCTGGGGAGGCATCCACAGTTTGACGAATATTTCTGGGTGTCTTAGTTTGGTACAATCTAAGTCATTTATCTGGATGTAGATAAAACATAAGAAAGATACAAGCCAATAAATCTTATTGCTTATGCATCAAATAAACATCAGAGAGATATGGATAGAATTGAAATCATGCCTTTTGAAGGAATATTTAAACCTCAAATGTGGCCTATAGTGCTAGAGCTGCAAGAGACTTTGATATTTAACTAAGCCTTGAATAGTCACCCGAATTGGAAAAATTACACAGTTTGAAAATGGCAATTTAATGAATGGAATCCTAATTTCAATTCTTTCTTTAGCTTTACAGAATTTGAATCTTTGTTATTATTTAGAGAAACTGACAAAGTAACTGTATAAGAGAAGTGAAAGATACAAAAATAAAGATGATAAAATATTTGAAAAAAACCAATGTATTATTCCAAGAGAAATAGCTATTAAATTGTTTAATATATGAAAATGTAACCGTGATTTGATGACAAAAATTTGAAAAATATAATGAATTTGTATGTATGATTAAACTTGACCAAAGAAAGCTTGCAAATCTCTGTGGGATAAAGGTGAACAAAACATAATAAAGTCAAGTTCACAAGTATATACTGTTCTAAGAAATGATTTTAGATTTTATGACCTCCTTCATAGTAGAGATATTTATTATGTTAGTAGACAGAAATATATGGACTGAAAATAATTTAATATAATTACATAAACTTACCTAAAGATGATAAAGGATTTAGCACTATGAATAATAAAATTGATGTTAAGAGAAATTCTCTACGTATTGAACTGAACCACCTAATGACTGTCTATCTAATGAAAATTTATTGGAAACCTGTGCATATCCCTGTCAAAACTGCAAACAGGGCCCTTATTTAATTAGTGACACTTGAATGAAAGGAATGCTCATGCCAACAATGTGTTAATATCAATAAGTGACTGGAGATTATAAGAATAATTTTGTGAATAATTTGGACCAGACTTTATATCTCTTGGTAAAGAGTCCTATAATATAATACATAGTTTAGCTTATCTATGGAATATAAAGAACATTTAACTTTTTTTTTGTTGTATACTTTTATTTGTTTTGCCCCATTAGTAGTAAAATATGGAACTCTCCCCTCAGTATTTATGGAGAAGGAGTGAAGAGGACACAGAGAGGGTTCTCATGTCATGGGCCAGCTAAAAGTATTTCCTATAGAAGGAATCATTCAGATGACTGGAAGTTGGATCATTTCAACAGACAGAGCAGATAAGAGAGAATATTTCTGAGGGGGCAAAATTGTGGGATTCTGAACACACTAACTGATGACTGTTACCTTATCCATCGATTTAGTAGTAGAAGGACTTAAAGATAGGCATGGGAAATAGGTCTAACTAGGTAGATAAGGTGAGATTGTGGGTATCTTGAGGACTAGATGGAACAATAATATTCAATAAAATTCTTCTGGCTCTTGTGAATCACTTATTAAAAGAAAATCAGAATAGATACATTGGGGCTTTAGTTTCCTTATCTGTAAAATGGGATAAACAATGCTTCAAGAGTTAGAACTGGGGGCTTCCCTGGTGGCGCAGTGGTTGAGAATCTGCCTGCTAATGCAGGGGACACGGGTTCGAGCCCTGGTCTGGGAAGATCCCACATGCCGCGGAACAACTAGGCCCGTGAGCCACAACTGCTGAGCCTGCGTGTCTGGAGCCTGTGCTCTGCAACAAGAGAGGCCGCGATAGTGAGAGGCCCGCGCACTGCGATGAAGAGTGGCCCCCACTTGCCACAACTAGAGAAAGCCCTCGCACAGAAATGAAGACCCAACACAGCCCAAAATAAATAATTAAAATTAAAAAAAAAAAAGAGTTAGAACTGAATTATGTACATGAACGGACCTGCATAGGACAGGGTGTATTGTAGATAACTGAAAAATGTATTCTGGTCTATAAAAGGACTGTGTCTAGGTAAAATATGTACATTTTTTTTCCAAGCTCATACACTCATATGAGGGTTAAAGAGTAACAGAAAAGTAATATAATTTCTCTAAAGAAGGTATACTGTCTTCAATCCATTCATTAAATTATTTTTAGCACTTTAAAGAAAAGAATAACAAAAGAATCCCCCCAAATTTATTATACTGCATTTTATTAATAAGAATGCAAATTGCTCAGTTCACCTTATCTTTGCACATGTTACTCGCAGCTTTGCTTCTGTCTAGTCATGCAATTTTCCTGAGGTTCAGAGCACTTAGTTGGTTGTATATTTTTTGGCTCATATGAAATCCAAGGTAATGAGCTTTAACACTACAAAGGCTCTGGAATGCTTTCAAAAACATTTGCTTCCCACAAGACAAATTAGCTGAACCAAGCAATAAAATGTGACATTAAGCATTCAATACTCCCATTTTTATGTAGTCCCAGGTCAACAAAAATGACCCCACTGGGGGCATTTCTCTAATGTCCTTGTTCAGAATTCTACTAAAAACCTGTCTCTAGGAAGCTAATCAATAGTTATTTATGCATTATAGACTCCTAAAGAAAGCCTACTCATAAACTGAACTCAAGGCATTCTGGAAGCTTCTGGACCTAATGTGGTTTGTAAGGACCCTCTGTCAAGTGGACCACCCTGTGTGCACACATATGTCTACATCTGTATATGTACATTTGCAATTTATCACTTTTACTTGTTTGGTATTGTATCTTAAGGTCTTAAAGAAAATTCTGAAGTTGTCTAATGATCAGTGAAATCCTACTCTTTTTGCCATTTTTAAACATTCATATTTAGACTTTGTAGTTGTTGAATAACCAGTTTTTAGAATAAGGGATGTGTTCAACTCACCTGGAGTATTGTGTTTTTTCTATTTGAGGGAAAACATTTCTCTAGGCAAATTATAATTGGTCTAAAGCAGGGAGAGCAGGAGAGTGAAGACAGATCTGACATGGAACAGTTGTGAGGACTGGGCGTGCCTGGCCTAGAGAAGACCGAGAGCTGAGGGGTGGAAAAGGGAGAAGGCAGTGTCTGCATGTCCCTAAAAGACTGTTAAATAGAAGGGACCCCAGGAAGTTTAGAAGAGAAGCAAAGGGACAGAGTGATAGGGAGGCAGAGTTTAGGTCAGTATGAGGAAGAACTTTCTAAAACAATGGTCCAAAAAAAAAATGAACTATGCAGGAATTGGATAAGAGAGAATCCAACCGGTGGTGTTTCAGACCCTTTCCAGCCCTGGGTGAAACGCCTCAATGATCCTCACATCTCACAATTCTTTCCTGCCTCGGTTGTGTTTCAGGAGATCCCAGGCAAGCCAGCGTCTTTTTTCCCAAACAGAAGCCTTCCTTGAGTTAGGCGGCACATTCCCTGGGGATCCTAAGTTTGTTTTCACTCCAAGGCCAGCTTTTTAAATTTGTGTAAAAGAGAAAGTAAACAAACAGGATATTTATTTCTGCAAATTCAAATTAATCTTAAGAAATTTTGCCTTGACTATTTGTGAGACTTAAAAAAAAATCTACTAGGAATACTGAGACATTTGCTCGATCAGGCTGGTGAACTGCTGCCTGTTTTATCATCAAAATATGTTTTATCTGTCGAAATGATGGGTGCTTCCTCCCTCTAGGCTACTCTATACCTTAATTAATTGATAGCAAGTAGAGGAAGCTTCGAGATACCAAGGAACTGACTGACCTATTGACTGAATGATCAGCTTTGTGTATCCTTTATTCTTTAGAAATGTAATATCCTTACGATTTACAGATGGTCCGTGAGCTACTTTTAGCCTCAGCTTGGAGTGATCCAAACAGTCCTGGGTCATCAAGATGGCGTTTGTCACTTGGTGTCTGGGGGGGTCAAAACAGAGGGGAGCCAAATTCTGGTGGAGAATGTAGAGGACATCCTGTCAAGGACACTCGTCTGTTCTATCATAATCCCGAGAACTGCAACTTAATTATAACTTCTCCTGGAGAAATTCAATGATGAATTCCATTCAGTGTACAACTCTCTTTATAGTATAATTTTGCTTTTTGAGAGTTGCAAAGGGACATGTTTCCCTCATCTACATCGGGAGCCTCAAAGACAGATTTGAACATATTAAGTGCAGTCCGTCTCTTCCTTAAGAGTAGCAATCATAACCTCACCTGTTCTGGTGAAAATGAAAAACAATTACAGGGCAGTTCCACAGAGTCTCAAATGCTTTTTGACACTACCCTGGGGATTCCTCTGCAAAAATCTAACGGTCACAGTCAAAATCAGGGCAGATAAGAATTAAGGAGTGAATAAGGAACATTGCCAAGAGGCTAGAAGAACTGCCAGGAGAGCTGGAATAGCAGCCAGTGTGGAGGTGACTCATGGGCGAGCGGGATTAGAAGCTGTGTGCCTTGCTATTTCTGTCATGAGGTGCTGTGGAGTTTCTGGCTGTAGAGCCCTCAGTCTTCTAAGTCAGGGCATCTTTTAAAGTCCATCCTGGTTCCAAGAGTCTACTTTCTCCACCAGCTTTAGGTTCTATATCGCCCCATAGAAATTCTGAATTCATGAACCAACAAGTCAACCAAAACTCAGTCTATGTTGGCCATACTTGAAGGAAGTTTAAAGCAGAGTTTCCTCTTTTGGCCTAGTCTAAAAAGAAAACTAGGCATGCACGTGTAGAAAGACAGTGGCTGAGAGTCACTCTAGCATTGAAAGAAATTGCTATGTGGGCAGTAAACATGCCCCTTCCACCCATGTCTTGGCCTAGGCTGGGCCAGAGCGAAAGAGGATATTTGATGGGATAACTATTTGAACCAGGATTCAATTAGTCCAGTGGTTCTCAAGTTTGTTTAGGTAGCAGAGTACCTGGCAATCACTGCCTTTTGTGAAAGTAAGTGGCAGCCTCTTAGGGCCAGCACAACGCAGGTCAATGTTAGTTTTCTGAGACCACATAATTTAAGAACTAATGATTAAGTCAAATGCTGAAATTTGGGAGGAAACTGAGCATAAAAATGACTCATTCTCTGAATTTGCTTGGGAGAGCAACTTTGGAGAAGTTTTAAAAATATATCCATCTCCAGCCCCTCTTTGCTTCCATTAGGATAAGTTGTGGGGAGCCTGTAAGGGCCCTACCAGATTGTATATGAGTGTTGCCTTATCCTTCATCTTCTCAGCCCATGTCCAGACACAATTTCCACGTCCTATTCTTCTGCTGACATTAATAATGCTCCCTTAACCCCATCAGGGCACAGTCTTGACTCAGCAAAACATGAAGCCAGGGTTGGGAGGTAATAACCTGTTTCCTCATCTTATTATTTCCCTCCAGTTGAGGGTCATGCCAGCTGACAAGGTGAGGTCAAAGAGTTTGCTGCACACATGATGAAGGGGGAGCTTTTGAGGATGAGGGTTGAGGCTTTCCCCAAGATGCAGGGACCACTTCATATTGCTCTTGGCAGAGCAAAGAAAGCGGGGGTCAAAGATGTGAGGACCTTAAGTAACACATTATTTCCTCTCATCTTGAGAACTTGAGGTGGTGTTGGCCATGAGTCATATCTGTTAGCACTCACAGGTGATAGAATGTGTCACCAAAGTTGCCTCATGATATTCACATATATACTCATCAACACTCTGGTTCTTATTCTGATCTAGGCTCACCTCACCCTTCCCCTCACTCAGTCCCTGCATCAACACACACACACACACACACACACACACACACACACACACACACACGTTACAAAAAACATTTGTTGATGTGATTTATTGAACAATTAACCAACTGTAAATTACCCTCATTATATTAACTTAATTACTTCCAAAACGTTTTCTGGCAGGTAAAAATTCATAGAAGGTAACCATAGTATCCAATGTGATTATTGTAGACTATGAGTTTTTCTATTCAAAGAAAACTAAGCCTATGTATCAAACCAATAATATTCATAATATCTTTAAAATTTTCATAATACAGTTTCTCTCATTGTGTTAATAAAAGTTAAAGTTGCTTAAAATTATTTTGTCTCTCTTTTCTTTCTCATCCTGTTATACTTTTCTTATTGTAATATATCAAGTATAAATACTAACACCTACTCATCCAAAATCACTTAACTGACAACTCTGACTCTATGGAACATGGCCGTGTTTTTGCCTTGGGAAATGTAGGCACCTGGTAAATTTCTTTTAAGAATAAAGTAATTACATGCATGTCCTTCTATAGCATTTATTATTCCATGTCAGAGTTAATTGTTCCATTATACTGTAAGCAACCTGTTGGTGTAAAATATCTCAGCTTCTTTTCCATCCCTTGGCCTTTGGCTTGCCTGTGGCATTGCAATGAGGAATCAGTTTCTGAGGGATAAAATACATTTCAAAAATATGTTTTGAAGGTAAGCCTACCTAAAGGAATTGGCAAATACTGTTCAGAAAGTCCAAAATATTCCACCAACTTCAACAAGTGGGCAGCTTAAGTCTTCTCCCCCTCTGAAGCTCAGTTTCTCCATAGGTAGAGTGAAAGATTTGGAGGACACCATCTTTAAGCTCCCTTCCAATCTGACCTTCTGTTTCACTCTATCATCCATTTCTCTGTATGCTGTAATAAAAGTATTCATTTTCACTCAAACTTTGCTACTGCATGGAAGGGCCATGAAATTTAAAGGCTCCTGTGTCACAAGAAATTTAAAGGCTCCTGGCATCACAAGACAACCATCGTTGTCTTGGGGTCCCATGCAGTATCCGTCAGGGAGACGCGCCTCCCACATTGGCCTTGCCCAACTCTGCACCAGAGATGGACAAGCCCTTCAGCCACTCCTGAGGGAGGCCAGCTCCGCAGAGGGTCTCTGCCAGGTTGGCAGGCAGATGCCACCTCTGGACAAAGAGTTTCTGAGGCCAGTAAGAGGAAGCCAGGTTCCAGACACCTTGCTTCTGCTGCTGCGCTCTGTCCTGCCTGTCAGGGTTTCCTGCTTCAGGACCTGTAGGCAGGTCTCTTTTCAGAAAGAGCTTTCTTTCTCCTTGCCTCTTTCCTCCAGGTTTATACTAACTTAATTTCTCATGAAGCAGATTTTTGTATTCACTTTTTGTTTCTATGCATTCTCAGCAATTTCAACTTAGCTACTTATTCAGTGAAGATTTGGGGTTCTGATCAGCCTCTATTCAGAACACAGGGAGACAGGTATCCGAAAGAGACCTCAGCCTCAATCTCAGGGAAGGATATATACACATAGAGTGCACAGGAGGGTGGACTACCTTTTCCTCATCCCTGGCTCTGATATTCCAAATAAAGGCAGAAGGGTCCTCATGTCCCCGAACATGTGATGGTTTACAGGTATTATCTGTGCGGCTACACCCTCCCCTGCAGCCTCTGCCAGGCTGGAACCCAGACTTCCCGGTCTGCATCCCACATGTGCCCTCTATCAAGGCGGTAGGGCTCATAACACTCAGCAATGTCTTACAAGGCTTTTTCTAAAGACCTTCCACATCCCAGAAATTAGCAGAGGCCAATCTGCTTCTCATTATCCTGATAGTCAACGATTTATACCTTCTAACCTGGGGGAGGGGAGAGTGCCAAAGAAGGTGAACCGTTTGGCAAGCTATTAACCCTTCCAGGAGAATGTGCTTCCAGGACTCCTCTGGAATCGGTTAGGTCACCATTACTGGCCCTTCCACCCTAATGGACTGTCCCCTTTCCTGAGTAACCTACATATCTCATTTTCTTGAATTCCTCACATTCTGTCTATCAGTAGAGATGGAAACAAATTCCTCAACCTACCCCTTTGTAACCCAAACCATCTTCCTCCAGTGAGTCCCCAGTATATGAGCTCTGCTTTCTTGTAGTTACCCTAAAAATCCTTAGGGGTTTCCTCTTTTCATCCACACATTCATCAGTCAGTGAAGCGACACATATATTGATGGCTACTTGATAAGGAGGACTTTTTCACTGAAAGAACCTGCCATTTAAAAATTCCACTTATCTCCACATATTGAAAAATGTTTCTCATTATGAAATAGCTCACAAGTTACATAAATATAAATACAAGGTTGTACAAGAATTTTTCTGTCAGGTGTTGATGCGTGCGCGCGCCTGCGTGTGTGCACACGCGTGCCTGTGAGGCGGGGGATGGGGGGCAGTCTGTTTCCTCAAGTGTGCATTAGAAGGCAGAGTCTGGGGAGGATTGTGCGTAAGGAACTCAGGGTCTTGTGGAAGGGAGGAAATGGAGACCTTGGCTTCTTTATTTCAGATTCAAAGTTAGGGAGACAGTTTGGGGTAGATCAAGAAAGAACAGTGAGCTCCTTGGAAAATAAAGTTACTCTGAGGATGTCTGACTAGTCCCTGCACTGACTTTGGGGGAGGAAAAATGGAATGTTGACCTGGAGTGTGAGATATGGGTCCTGAAGCCCAGGATACTGGAGCCCGTTCTGGTACAGCCCTTTGTGCACCAGCTGGGATCTGGGAGAAACAGCTGTGTGAGTGGAGCCTCAGGAGCCGATCAGAGTGGGGTTCAGTGATCTGACTCCACTCTAGGCTTGTGGAATGACCCCCGCCCCTCGGACAACCACTAGAGTGGGGGGCTGGGATCTGCAGAAACTTTACCAACACCCAGGAGCCTTAGCTGTAGGGCTTCAAATGGGACCCTTGCTGATGACGCTGCCTCAGGATGGGAACCTGACAGCACTATTTGATGGAGGGAGGTCTTACTTACTCGAGAGTCCCTGACTTTGGTTAGGTGTGACCCAGGAAATTCCTCTAAAAGAATCAGTGGCTTGGGCAGCTGTCCACTCTGACATGTGTGGTAGTAGCCGGAGCAAAATGTCAGCCTGGCCACATCCTTGCAGACACAGTGGTTCTGCCCTTGACTCTTTCTGCCATAGAACATTTCTTTATTGAGGTCAACCATAAGAGAGCAGGTGCAGCTTTTGCAAAGACATTATGGCACCTGGTGGCATTAATACTCTTTCTGATGGCAATTGTATCATCGTCCAGTCCCAAAATGCATGCCATTAAATTCTGACCACAGCAAAATCAAAGAGATACAGCAGGACTCGTTGTTCAGACACTGGTAACCACTTGTGAATTCCTGGACAAATAAGTGAGAGGGACCTGAAAAACTGGACTTACGCTCATCTGGACATGTGGGAACTTGAGGATTTCTCTCTGGGATATCATTGCCCAGGCCCATTATTCATACCGCAAATGGTAAATCTGGAGGTCCCAGTTGTGTTTATTGTATAACAAATTATCACAAATTAGTCTCTTAAAATAACACAAAGTTGTTACCTTATAGTGCTACAGGTCAGAAGTCTGGCATGAGTCTCATTGTGCTAAGATCAATATGCTTGCAGTGCTGTGTTCTCTTCTGGAGGCTCTAGGGGAGAATCCACTTCCTTGCCTTTTCCAGCTTCTAGAGGCTGCCTGCATTCCTCAACTCATGGCCCCTTTCCTCCATCTTCCGAGTCAGCAATGGAGGGTCAAGTCCTTCTCACACTGCATAACTCTGTCCTCCTCTTCTGCCCCCTCTTCCACTTTTAAGACTCTTGTGAGTACACTGGGCCCTCCCAGATAATGCGGGGTAATCTTGCTAATTTAGGGTCAGCTGATTAGCAACATTAATTACCCTTTATTATGTAACCTAACATATTCACAGCTTCCAGGGATGAAGACACGGGCCTCTTTAGGGGCCCAAGGGTGAAGGTCGATATTATTCTACTTGCACTACTTAAGCACTTAAGCACAAAGAGTCAGTCACTGGATTAGCTCTTGCGTTTACAAAGAGGAATAAATCTCAAGAGTTTCCCAGTCTAGGAGACAGGCAAAAAGTAACAAAATAAAGCGGGGCAGTGACACCTAATCACAGAGTACTAATCATACAACCAGAGGCTGATATTAGAGCGTCTATCCCAGCCTCTGTTGGAGGTAGGTGGCATAGGAGAAGGTTTTCTGGAGAAGGAGATGTCTGAGCTTAGTTCCTGATGGATTCATAGCCATTTGGTAGGGGAAGAGGATGACATTCTAGTCACCCACATCCCTAATGTAACCCAAATATGGCAACTTTCCTTCCTCTATAATTTGGCTGATGAAATCTAAGGCCAATGGCAACTGAATGGGGGATTCGTTGAAGATTTATTCAGTTGATGAATGTATATTAAGGACCTATGATATACCAGCATATATGCTGGCTATCAAACCTACAAAGGTGGGTAAAACATATGAAACCTCTGCCTTTCCGGTGCTTACAGGACCACAGATGAAGAATGGAAGTGTTCATGTGAAAAACCACTTAGGAGCTAGGCTTGTGAATCTGTCCAGAGAGGTGATGCTTTTCGGATCCCAAGGCTTAAAGGAAGAGAACAAATCTTCAGTCTCCCCACGTTCCTGATGAACAACAGATGCTACCCCGAAGTTTTCCATTGCAAACTAAAGCAATGGAAAGTCTGGGGCTCAATGAATCGGCTCTAGTTCTGGCTGAAGAGCTCCCAGGCCTATGGTAGAGCCATGTAATCCACAGAAGCCATGGTCATACACCGTTCATGTTCCCAGTTATCCCTACGGCACTGCCCCATGAAGTGACCAGCTACCGGCCCTGCCCCTAATTCCAGAATTATGCCCCATTCCCAAGTTACAAGGTTTTGTGGATTGGCCCAGAAGCCTATCATTTCCATGTTATTTCTATGGAAAGAATGCACTGCTATTGACACCTACCTGAATTATAATAAACTTCTAGAGCGTAACCATCCACAGGTTAGGCAAGGGCTACAGGACTGAAATTTTTGCCTGAAAACTGTATCTAATTAAGCGCCCTTTAACCAGGTCTGAATGTCATTCGTGTGGCTGCATCACTTTTATTGACTTATGCCCAGTAACCGAATAGTGCTTGCAGCAAGCAGAATGACAGAAGGAAACAGCATGCGCTTTGAAGGCTCCCTGTTTTTGGATCTGTGCTCAAATCCAGCTCCGCCACTTACTAGCTGGTGACTTTGGACGAGTTGTTTCACCTCACTAAATACCAGTATCATGACTATAAAATCAGCTGAATACTGTGAAACTGTCAGAATAATTAAGAAGATGAAATGACTGAAGAGACGTAAACCACTGGGCACCAAGGCTGGGACAGAAGAGGCACTAAACCAGCCTTTGCATCAGCGGCCTCTGCGTTTATGCTGCCACACCACTGTTGGTTTGATATGTCCACCATTACTGGGCATTGGCTTATTCCCCAAATCCAGAACATCCTTGTACAAATGGCATTTAAATATCGTGTGTGTGTGTGTGTGTGTGTGTGTGTGTGTGTGTGTGTGTGTGTGTGTGTGTGTGTGTGTGTGTGTGTGTGTGTGTGTGTGTTTTGCACTGTTGAATGCACAGAAGCAGAAACTGGCTCTGAGTGCTTCCACTGAGTAGGTGGGGAGGCGAGGAGGTAGTGAAAGAGATAGAACTTCAGTAACGTTTTATCTCCGGGACACTGCTGACCCTTGAGGGGCTTTTGCCCTGACCCTGAGGAAGCAAAAGCTTTTTCTCGTAGCAAAGGTGCACAAGCATATGCCAATTACTGCAGAACATTTTAGAAACAGTCCTTGCTATGAATTAGAATCATGAAAATGCTACATTCATACAAACAGGCTAGTCTGCTGAATAGAAATTCACGTTTGTCCAGCACAGAATTTTGAGTCATCTGAACATGAAGAGAGCAGTGCCCGGGGCAGATTTATGTGCTCTGGGCTTGATATTCCACCTCTCCTGCTCGTGGCTGGAGTGATCTCAAGCAAGACCCCTCCGCAGCTGTTTCTAGATCTTCATCTGTGAGGTTCTAGAACCCCTGGGCCCCTGCTCTTTTTTCTGCTCTCAGTCCTTCAGAGTCTTCCAGAGTAAAATTTCTAAATTGGCACAGAAGGACTTCTTTGGCATCAAATCGCTCTTATGAAACAGCACACTGATGAATTAAATGAAACGATTCAGAAAAATACCGATTAAATTTCCCTTTAAATACCCAGGGGCTTAGAAATTAAGCAAAACTGCTTGGCACTACGCAGTCTGGATTTTAACAAACTCAAAATGTTTGAAAAATTGTTCAAGATGTTTTGACAAACAGAGTGTGCCCCTATGTTCTTCCCTTTCTCCTGACATCACTCTTGATCTGCCAAAGGAAAAGCAGAATCAGGGTGTCCAGGGGGTAGAGATTAGTTAGTTTCCCAGGAAAGGCTTTTGCCCATCAAACAGAATAATCCATAGTTCTTATTTTAATACTCACTAGCTTCTTTGTTCTGTTGTAAAGTAATAAAGCTAGTTTGCCGTATTTTAAAATGAAACGAAATAAAACTGAGTAACTATGAATAGTACAAAGGGATGACCTTAAACACTGAAATCATATTTTTAAAGGGAAAAAAATAACTCCAGTTATGTGAATTGAATTTGTAATGTTCCCTGGCCTGAGGAGTGAACACAATAAATGTGAAACGCCACCCCATCAGACCTACCAATACCACTACCACCAGAAGACTGGGACTTTGATCCTCCCTCGCCTGCTCAAGGAGGGTCGTGATGTTTGTCAGGAAATAGAAAGACTCCTGAGAGGGCGTGTGGTTGAGTAAAAAGAGTCCTGGATAAGAAGTCAGAGGCCTGGGCTTCATCCCCAAACCACTGCTGCCTGGATGTATCATCAGGAACAAGTCAGGATTTACACAGAAAGCAGCCTCCCTCAGTGATCCCTCCGAAAAATTATGTGGGGTTAGAGAGTCTTTGAGATAACCTCCGGCTCTGAAACATTCTAAAATATAGTCAGGTTTTAATGTTTGTATCTCTACAGATGAATATAGTTTTAAAACTTGTATGAATGGATAAATGTGGGTTACTCATTTTCTAGTGTAATATAATTCTTCCAACAAACATAATCCCCTGTCTCAAGTGAGGAATATATATCTAGATCGGGAGGGAGGGAGGGAGAGAGAGAGACATAGATTGTTAGATTTAAAGGTATATCTATATCTGTGTCTATAACTATGTCTATACCTGTTTAATATAGTCTTTTTCTTCAATGGCAAGATATTACTATTACTCAGCCCACCCATCCATTCATCTAATTTTCTCAAAATTTTGCAATTTACAAAGTGTATTCATTATCTCCTCTGCCTGAAATGGATCAATTATCTATGTCCCCAAATAAAGCTCAAAGTAACTGATACTTCTCAAGGTGAATTCCTCAAGGTGACAAAACTGATAAGTGACAAAGCTGGGGCTGAGTCCGAGTCTACTCGTCCCAAAATATTTTCCTTGTAGCATGGCTGGGCTCATCCAACCACCATTCTATTCTCTGCAAAGAGATTAAAAAAAAAAAAAAAAAGGATCATAGCTTTGGAGCCATGGAGCAGCTGCAAGCCAGTAGGCTCTTTCCTGTGGTTTTCATGACCCAGAGTCACTTGGATAATTACCAGGCTGAGACTGGTAAGACCCTGCCATTCTTTGGCAACTCAGTAAAATGATACAGGAGAAACAGTTTCCATTGTCTACTCCCAATTCCCCAATCATGTCAGCAACCAAGCTGGGCTGGTTCAGGTTTTCTCATGGCAATCAGAGTCAATTTTAAGATTTAAAAGCCAAGTTCATGCTAGAGAACAAGTAGCCACACCTTTTCCCTTGTCATTTTATATGTTCTATAAACTCCTTCTGTAACCGTGAATCAGGAAGCTGTAAGGCACCCAAGTGATATTATCACAGAGCTAAGGTTGGTGTTTTACAACACACAGGGATTGATGACAAAGTCGTAGATATGAACATGTTATAATAATAACTATGAACAATCACTTTGTAGCCCAGATATTGATCATACTTCACAGTCTCCAAAACCCTTTTATATTTATTACATTACTTGGTCATCAGAACAGGTTTGTGAGGTAGGAAAGGTAAAAATTTTGTTCCCACTTTACAGATGAGGAAAGTGAGAATGGCACGGTCTTGGTAAATAGCATCTACCCAGTTGCCTGGAAAGGGAAGCTGGATGGAATCCTTTCACTCCATCTCCCTCATTTGTCATAGCTTATTCATCACCAATTGCTGGTCTTCCCTCCAGCCAAGTAAACATCAAATCCATCCACTTCTCTGCATATCCTCCACCACATTGCTAGTCAAACCACCATGCACCCTTGTCTGAACCTTTGCAGCAAAGTCCTCACTGATCTCTCTGTGCTCTTCCCTGCTGACACTCAGATCTGACCTGGAGTCCTCAGCAGTGTGGCATGGACGTCAGCATAAATCCACACTCTCAGACTTGACCTGACTCCCCTCAGCCTGTGCTCTCACTCTCCTTACCAAGTCTCTTTCCTTTGCTTCCTGTGCTCCAACCACACTGAACTTCTTTGCTCTCAAATTCCCATGCTCTCTCTTGCCTTAGGGTCTTTCCACAAGCCATTCCCTCTTCGGAATGCCTTTCCAGTCCCCTCCCCCTCTCGCTCCCATTTTCCTTTGCCATCCCTTTACTTATCTTACTGTCTGATTTTAATGCTGCTTCCTGTAAGATTTCGCCGCTCACAAGACTGGACTCTACATGGTCCAAGCTTCACTCAGGGTCTGACACGCATATAATAAGTGCTCAATAGCATATTTTTTCAGTGAATAAGTGAATGGATTAAGTCTCACCAAAGGCCTCAAGCCTGGGTCTTTATATCATCAGTTTAAGTTTTGCCCCAACAAATATCTATTTATGCTGAATAGCCATAAATACCACCTCTCTGTTTAAAACTGTTAGATCACCTGATGGTGCAGAAATGAAGTCAAACTTTCCATCTTTCTTCTCAGACAGAGCAGCTGCCCTGAATCCTGAGTCCTTTTCTGCCTCACTGAAATTGGCCTATATTCTGGAAAAGAACTGGGTAGTCCCCTGTCCTCTTTCCCTTGAGCCAAGAGCCAGTGTAAAGGAGCCAGCTTCGTGGCCATTCCTCAAAGCAGAGTTTCTCTCAGCAAAGGGTTCCCTGAATCTTAAGAACATCCAGAACCCCAAGATTCCTGGGCCATGGATGCTAACTGACTTACCATTGCTACAAAATGTGGGAGTCTGGCATGTCTAGAGGGGTTTATTGGTTGCAGCAGCATCGAAGCATTAAGCCTGTCCAGCATTAACATTCTGGAGAGCCAGATGGCTGAGCAGGGAGGACCCCAGCTCCCAGGCTGTTGCACGTGACAGAAGAGTAGACGTTCTCCTGGCAGAGTAGCCAGAGGCTCTGGTTCAAAGCTGTCCATCTAGGAGCATCTAAGCAATCAGCCAGAGTGGCCACATAGCAGAATCCAGGCAGGAACCTCGCAGTTTTATCCAGGGCTTCTCACCTTCAGTGCTATAGTTATTTGGGACCAGAAAATTCTTTCTTATGGGGGGCTGCCCTGTACATTGTGGGATGTTTAACAGCATCCTTGGCCCCCACCTACTAGATGTCAGTAGAAACCCTGCCCCCCTTCACCTCGCTAGACCTGACAAGCCAGAGTATCTCCAAACATTGCCAAATCCCCTTGGGAGAAAGGGAGTGAAAAATCTCTTCCGACTGAGACCACTGGTTTAACAGCACTTAGCACCTTGGGCAGTTACATAATGCTTCCGATCTAATTTTCCTGACCAACCAAAACAAACCAACATAGAAACAAACACTAAAAAATGTTTTTAATATTTTATGAGGATTAAAGGAAATATTACATGTACAGTATCTAGTCTAGTGCTGGTGCAAGGTAGGAGCTCACAAAATATGGCTGAGTGAACACATTCTCGCCCACGAAAGAAAATAGATGAGAATCCTTGGGGAGAAGTGCTGCCCAAGGTCAGCTCCTCGGACCTTGTTACTGGGAACTGGCTGCCCTAAGCCAGGTGGGCAGCGACAGAGACCCCAAATGAGGGCAGGAGCATGAGAACACTTAGTTAAAGCCAAAGAAGGTTGCAAATACCAATTTATTTTGGAACAGAGCCAGGTCTCTTCTGGGGTGTTCTTTTCACCTGGCATCCAGAAAAGATCACTTTCTTATGTGTGGTGTATGTAGGGGGTGCTACTTTGGACCGTGTGGAAGCTGTCCCAGAAGGAGGTCAAGGTTGGGCCTCACCTGAGAAAGGCAGCAGCCTTTGCCACAAACAGAAAAGGTAATGCGAGGGGCTCTCAGAGGAGGGCAGGGGTGAGTATGGGTCTCAGTCCTGCTACTCGCAACGTGACCTTTGGAAGTTAACTACCCTGAGCTTCACTGGCTTCATGACAGGGATTCCATTAAGAAGCACATGGAATAATGTAGGCAAATTACTAGGCACAGTGCTGGCAAGTAGGAATCACACAATAAATGTTAAGCATTGATAATAGTAACTATTGCTGCATTAACTTTTACTATGAGTGTTCCTATTATCATTATCACTATCATCATTACTGGCCAGCGTAGTTGAAACAGCATTACCTTTATTAACTTCAGATCTGCCCCCTCCTGGAGACAGCAGGGCCAGGAGTCTATCTCCTGGATTCAGAAGGCCTGGGAAGCAGGCAGGTCATTTGAGCCCAATTCTCTCTGAAAAGGGATTGAGGTCCATTTCGGGTAAGAATCTGTGTAGTCTCTGGTCCCAAGACATCAAAGTGGCTTTATCTCTCTTGGCAGGTTAGGCTACTAGGAATACTGAACATTTTTCTGTCACACCCATTGCCAAGGGTGCAATTTGGGAAAACAAATAGGGATTTACAGATAGTAACTTTCCTCTTCTTCTATTGATAGCCTGAGATAATTCATGGCTAGGCTTGGACAAATGCAAAAATGTGCATTTAGTTTGAATTTGGATTCATTCCTCATGAATATTAGTCATCTCAGTCTAAAATGCAAGCACTTCTCCGTTTCAACAGATGGGAGGATGTACTGTGAAATCATACTACAGCACAGGGGGAAAACAAGAAGGTTGAAATTAAATTTAAGGATAAGTCTTGGCACAGTGGGACAAAGTGTGCATCGCCATATATCTCCCTACAAGATAAGGCATGTGCTTTTAGGTGTGGCTTACATTCTTGCAAAAATGATGGGATGGGAATATTTATAAACTAAATTGCCTGATGATTTAATTCACTGTAGGAATGTTTTTTGCAGATAACTCTTCATGCAGAATTTCCATTTACTGAATGCCTAAATTAGACACTGAGTCAGGATATGTCATGTTCCACTGTTAATAATGAGAATATGATTCTGGGGCCTTGCTGCCTTCCGTATCCTATTCTGCCTGTTGATATTCTGCTGCTTCCTGAGGCCACTGCTGGTGGTTCCTACAACATGGCAGAAAAGAGATGTGCTGGACAAGCTGATGACTGGGGGAGGAAAAGAAAGAGGTGGGAGAGAAACAGGAGGAAAAGGACAGAGAAGAAAATGAAAAGGAAGAAAAGAATTGGAGCAGGAGAACTTCAAATTAATTCTTTTTTCCACTACATCACACCAATTAATGGAACTCAATAGAAAATGCACTTGTTAATTCCTTTGATTTGTTGAGCACCAACTATATACCAGACACTGTGATTGGGACTGGGGTAAAATTAAACTTTTATAATAATGAAGCCAGAATCCATCTAACACTGAATAGATAAATAGAGAACTCTAGTTTTCAAATTTTTTCTCTGAAAATTTCTATTACCTTGATGTGTCAACATGCCAATAGCACGATAATTCTAGTCTCACAAGAATAAACAAAAGGCCATACAAGATCTTGAAGTTCCTTTTATATCAAAGAATGGCATACACCACTTTTCAGTTTAATGTATTTTATCAACATTGTAATTCCCTAAACACAAGTAAATCCTATGTACTATAGCTAATAAAACCTTTTAATGTGTTATTGATTATCTAGGGATTCTCACCGACTTCTCAATAACCAATACAATTTCTCAGAAGTAGTTCTGGCTAACTAGCTAGAGTCACACAGAAAACCTTTCTAGAATAATAAAAATACAGAACTTTGTAAGTGATTCTAGAATCATTCTGTACAAACAAACCTCTATTTATGGATAAGAAAATGAAGGAAGAGAAACAATGAACTGAAGAACCATTTCACTGCAAACCTTTTTTAAAGAGTCGATCAGACACAGCTAAATTTTATTGAGTGCCATTTATGTACTTGATTTAGTTGCAGACTCCTACATCCATATAATCTCTCCTAATCCTTTCTTGGATACTATGAGGCAGATACAATGTTTCATATTTAACATATGAGGACAGAGAAGCTCAGAGAAGGTAAATATCTCATCCTGTGTCATGCAGTTAATCTCCTGACGTCAAGGCAAAAGTTTCACTATATGTTATTACACTTAGTAAGACAGAAGAATTTATACTATCCAAATTCTCAAAGTTTCTTGTAATACATTTAATAAAATGTCTTGTATAAAACTACTTTGCCATTTGCCCTTTTATGCTATAGAATTCAAGAGGACGTTTCCATTTATGAGATGTCTTAAGTGAGAAATTTAAATATAACGTTGTATTTATTTATCAGGTTCCCAAAATCTATATCAAGTGATTGGCTAGATTAATTAAATCTGATTATTCTTAAGAGAAAGATTTTTTAAATTGTTAAAAGTAAAATTTGGATAGTAATTGCAAAAAAAAATTGTCAGAGAAAACAGGAGTGAGAACGGGGTCACTTTTATAGCCTATTAAAGGGGAAACTCAAAGTTTTTACAGCCAAGCTTAGCTCTAACTGGGTGAATAATTAGGGCCGATAACATGGTCTTACCGTGTAGATGCCTGTGTGGAATAAAGCAATGGTACCCAGATGAGACTTGGCCCCCACTGCATAGCAACTGTCTCAAAATTACTGAAGGTGAATTTTTAAACACAGGTTGCTGCTCCCCAACCTCAGAGAATTTCGATTCAGTAAGTTCGGATGGCTCAGAAATCTTTATTTTGTTTAAAGCTCCCTCCAGCGATTCTGTTGTTCAGCCATGTAGAACCATCAATCATGTAAACGGTGTTTCATCTGTACCAGATATTCTGTCCAGCTCTGAGCTTTGTTATCTCATTAGTTGTGGAAGCTTGGGAAAATCAAGTAAAATTTCTGAGCTTCATATTCCATCCCACAGATTCAGGGGAAACCAAACCTCAGTGATGCCTTGGCCACCATACGGGATCACAATTCACTTAAGATCATGTGCAATAAGGGTGTTAAACTCTAAAGTTGTTTACATAGTCCTCAACTATAGTTGACGCCAGAACAACTCTGTAGGTAAGAGATGGATTTTGAGTGTCTGCTCCATATCAGGCACTGTCCTTCTTACTTTACCTTCTCAACCATCAATTTTTATGGTTGCCTGGACCAGTCAGGTACAAAACTTTCTCCCGGTTGCACCTGCCAGCCTTTCAGGTGCCCCATTACCACCCATTAGCTCTAGTTTACCTTTCTTTGATTGCTAACTTTTGGATCAAGTTCTTATGCTCTGTTTCCCTCCTTGGATATGGTACTTAGCTTGGTTATGCCCAATTCCCCTCTCTTCACTCTGCATCCTGCAAAAAAAGATCATCCCTCTCTCTTTCAAGGGATTCTCAGAATCTCATTCCAGACACAGGTGCTAGG
The DNA here is from genome assembly GCF_963455315.2 of Globicephala melas. Classification (NCBI taxonomy): domain Eukaryota; kingdom Metazoa; phylum Chordata; class Mammalia; order Artiodactyla; family Delphinidae; genus Globicephala; species Globicephala melas. The sequence continues at coordinate 76,344,346 of NC_083325.1, forward strand.
ATTCTGGTTTCTTGGAATAGACCGTCCGACAACAACCATTCTGCAAGTTAAATATTGTAGGAGAAAAATGAGCCTCCATGGTAAGTAAAACATTCAAGCTCCACCACTAGTAAGTAGTAGATCTGGGATTTGTAGCCAGGGACTATGCCGCCCTGAATCCTGAAACTGTTCTACCAAATCAATCTATCTCCTGAGGTTTCCAAGAAAATGGAAGCTTCGAAGGAGAAAGGACAAGACAAAGACTTTCATCTTTTTCACTTTGCCAGGCATTCTGTTCTACTTCGTAATTAGACTGATTATACTATGACTTTGAGAACCTCTCCCCATTATGAGGAGTGCTTTTGATTGCTCAGATCAACGCACCCACTCCCCTAGTCTATGGGGTCTCTGTCCCTGAAAGGAAAGCCCTTCCACTTTTCTGGTTACTATCCACATCACAGACCACAGACTTCCCTTAGGATGACTTTTCTGGCCTTACACAGTGCTCTACCTAGTTCTTTCCCCAAGTCACCTTCTGGCTGCTCTACTAAAAGTAGAGCATGCTTCAAGGAATCTGAAGAAACACCATACAGGTAACAGGAATCATTTTATTTCTCTTTATATCCATTTTTACATTGACTGTATGATTATTTCATTATGTCTGTCACTCACATATGCCTACAAGTTTATCGACAAAGTCTAGGACAGAGCCTGGAATAAAATTCTTGTTCAATTAATAAATGAATGAATGGAAGGATGAATGAATTCTTTTAAGTTTCTATACCAATGATAAAATTATAAGGGGAATTGAATTTGGAGAGCACACTGGAAAACAATTTGTCATATGACATAAATTTGAGTAGAAAAATATAATTTCCAAGTGTAGTCCATCAGTCATCCAACCAAACAAATAAGGAACTTACAGGGCACATACATCATTGGTTAGGAGACTGGATTGTACCTAAAAACCACCAACATCAGAAGTAGTGCACTAGGTCCCAGAGGAGAGGCAGTGGACAAAAAAAAAAAATAAGACTTGCAATTAGGAGGCTAGTGGGAGTGGAGATCAATGTTAACTAGAGAGGCTAGGGAAGGCTTTGCTCTCAGAAAGAATGTATACAGACTTGGTGGTAGGAATATGCTTGGTACATACCGGGATAAGAAGACCTGTCTTGCCTATATAATAAGTTCTGGTGGAAAAAAAAAAAAAACTGTGAGATACTATTTGGGATATGACTGAAGCTGGATTGTGAAAGGTAGGTTTTTTCCCTGTTTGTTTTCTGCTTTTGTTTTTGTTTGTTGTTGTTTGTTTTTTAATAATTCACGGACCATGTAATTTGCTCATTTAAAGTGTATAATTGAGCCCCAGGCATTTGTTTGTATTTTTAACGCAGGGCTAAAGTCCTGACTTTTGGAACTCAAAGTCCATGCTTCTCCCCCCTAAGAAGGAGGTGGCCTCATTGTAGTGGGAACAAAGCTAAGTTAGCCACACGGCATTTTCCCTGTGTTTAAAAGGCCTCCATGTTTCTTTCAACTCCTTAAATTTTCAAAAGGAGGGGGAAAAGCATCTTTAGTTGCTTAATGTTTCTGTATATCTTAAAGGACGCTTCATATTTATCATCAGAGACACACCAAAGCACAGTACAAGTAATGTAAGCCAGCTGGTGCTTTGCAGTCCAAAGTCAGTTGATGGTTTAATAGTAAAAACCATCTTTTTGTTAACATTTTTCTGGAGCACATGACCAAAGAATGCATGGCCCTTTTCTACATTTTTCAGAAAAGAACTGTCTTATTAGCTCTTTTCTTAGATTTCTGAATCCTTCTAGGAGAAGAGGGATTGGTCTGGTTTCTTTTGAGGACTCTTTCAGAGCTGTCTAAACCATCTTCTGAACATCAATAAAATTCTTTTTAATGTGAATTTGTGTATTCTCCAAATGTACCCACTTAGATCATGTCTAATAAACTTGTATAAGGGTAGCAAAACCTTCTTGTCTAGGACATAAATTAATCTGTATCCTCTGTGCTGGTCCAAGCACCGGTGACTGAAAAAACAACTCAGAATAACTGATAGAGATTTGTCACTTGCACTGTTTCCTTCCATCTCAAAACCCAGATTTAGTCACAATTCATGTGTCTCTACATCAAATTCGAGAATGGCCATTGAAATTTCAAAATAAAAGCCCAAAGCGTAGATGCTCTGTGCATCCAGCCAGTTACCAATTCCCTGAATAGTGCATGATCCTTCCTAATCCATATCTTTATACATAATGTACTGAATATAACTCGAGGCCCATCCTGAAGACTACCTTCTCCAGGGAGTCTGTTCTATGCCGCTTCACCTTTGCCCTCCACCTTACTCCAGGCTAGTTTAGAGGGAACTGCACATTGTTTTATATCATATTAGTAAACTGTGAGCTGCTGAAAGGCAAGGACTGTGCCTAATTAATTGCTCCATAGTCCAGTCTTGTAGGCATCACAGTATCTAGGGCATAGTTTTGAAACATCATGATAGCTACCTCGGGTATGTCATGGGAAGTTATTACATGCTTGCATAAGGAAAGATGAGTAAAGAAATAGCTCTAGGTAGAATTTTTGTTAGATACAGAGATCTATCTTTGGAGCAAGATACTATACAAAAGAGAAAATGTTACTATCATGGATAGAAGAGTCAAGTTTAGTGCATGTAAAATTTTCCCACCGAAGTTCTGCTGGAGGTAATCCTTAGATTGAAAATCTTGGATCCAAGTCTTACCTCCAGAAGAACTTTGGTGGGAAAATTTTTCATGCACTAAACTCAATTATCTAATTTCATCTTCTCAACAAGCCTGAGGAAGTGGTTACTATTCACATGTTACAGATCTGTAAACTGAAACGCAAAGTAGTTAAAATGCTGACTTGGGACTCTATCAGAACTCATGAATTTCAATGCTATACTTTTTTTTTCCTTAAAAGAGTTAAGCTGAAAGGAACAGGGTAAATTATATCGCAGAAAGTGTGGAAAACAAAACTCCAAACCATTACCTACCCCACTATCCTGTCCCTGATGTAAGAGAACTGCTTTGATCACAGAGGACCATGGTATGATCCAGTCTTAACCTCTAAGGATTTAGTTCCCATAGCTTTTCCTTTGAGTTGGGGTCCCTCAAACTCAAAAGCATAAACTCCCTGGGGCCCTAGGATTCCCCCTGCTCCTAGTCACCAGACATGGCTTTGAGCAGAAAAGATGGTATACAAAATCCCACTGGCCAAGGAAAAAATATGAGTCACTGTAATGTGATGATTTCCATTGGTGCAGCTGGGGAGAGACATGGCTTCTGCCAACATCCACTGATGTCTCTTTGTGCCAAGCCCCAAAATAGAAACCCTTGAAAAAAACCAGAAGCATCCCTCAGAAACACAAGAAGTCTGTCTGGCGTTTAGTTACATGTAAAGATTATACAATGAGCATCTAGGCTTCTGCTGGTTTTGCCCCCGTGCTGAATATTCACCAAGCCTCCCCTCTTTCTGCCTCCTGAGTCATTCAGAAGCCAGCAATGCTCTTCGTGAGTTGTCTCTTGGGAGCTCTTTCTATTCTAGGGAAATAAATCACCACAAGTACAAAATTCATATTTTGGCAAGTAGTGTCATTTGCTATCCTTTATCTTCCCACAGATTTCATTTTATTTAAATAATATCTTCCTGGTGAATTGGGATTGTGTAGACCCACTAAAGGCAAAATCTCAGGCAGAAAGGATGTCTTTGCTAGCTTGTTTGCTATTCCAAGTGACATTTCCTCAGATGTTTGCTGCCCTGCTGTGCAAACATAGTTACGCATGAAATAAAGTAAAAACAAAAAAAATTAAACAGCAGTTAGTGGTTGGATGTTATTTCCAGTTTGGAACCACTGACGAGGCTGCTATAGAAAACTCTTCCCTCTGTTATTACAAAATAACAGTTTGTGGATGGTGAAAAGAAAACACAACTGAATTTTCTTTTAACTTCAAATACAGAAGCTAGTGCATCTATCATTACCACCACATCACAATACATTATGGGAGAAGGTCATCGTAACTTTAGAGGGGTTATTTCCATCCACGTCTCTCATCCTCTCAAAATTGTTATACAGGCACCAGGCCGATGCCAAATGCTCTGCTAAAGAAAACACACCAAGTTGAAGTGAGTTAGTTAGAGAGAATGAAACAGAACCAAAAGGTCAATGCATGGGACCCAACATCGAAGCAGGTTTTGTTACAATGCACCCTGATATGGCAGCATCAAAAACAGCCCTGTTCTCCTCTTTCACTTTTGCCCTTATGTCCACTGCTGCTTTTCCAAATAGGCTATTCTTTATCCAAAGACCACAAATGCAGTCCTTGTCAATATCCATGGAGTCAATCTAGAATTGTTCCGTCTCTTTCCTTCATAGAATTTTGTCATTAGCTCTTCCTTACTGATGATGATGATGATAAAAGCAACAGCAATAAAATAGCTAATATTTATTGAAAATTTACTATATGCCATGTAATATTCTTTTTTAAACCACATAAAAATCCTCTGAGGTGGTGATTAGAGACTTATTTTATATTTTAGTTATGTGTCCAGTTGAGGTATTTTCACATGGAACCTTCTTGCCAGAGGGGGTCTGAGCTTATTTAATCACCATATTCTTCAACCTCAGTCTCTAGTGAGTCCTAAGTCAATGCATGTGGAACCACTGTCCACAGGAGAGCCACATATCCCAGAATACCATCCCAGAGGTATGGTGATCATGTCTACTCTAAATAACTAATAAAGATTATACAGGAATAATAAGAATGCCTAAGCAAAAGAGAGGCCAGTATATCAAAATGTTGGTCAAGCTCACCATCTGACTTGGTCTAGTATCTTCAATGGAAAGGCAAGTAAACTAACATTTTCAAATGAGCATACCTTCATGTTTTGTGTTTAATTTACAAATGTGGTTCTTGGGTAAAAGATACAAGAATAATCGCACTGAGTGAGGAACATGGTTTAAAGAGCTCTTTAGTGTAACATTTATCTCCATTTAATGTTTCTTAACAGTTGGAAGACAGGGCCTTGAGTCAGGGACCTGAAGTTGGCTTTGCTCTTAAATGGGCTACGCTGCATCATGGCACTCAGCTGCACAGCCATAGAACTTGACATCACCATTTACAAAATTTCTTAGGTTCTTTCAGCTTTCAGGTGGAAAAGTAAAAATAACTTCTTCTCTCTAAAATGAACTAAAAAAAAAAAAAGGAGAACATGAAATAGGAAAGGAATATGCTATCTTTGATGAGTCTATGGGATGTATAATTTAAAACTACAATATATAAAGAAGGGCCGTTGGGAGAAATGAAATGAGTGTGGTAAGAGAGGACACCAAGAAAAGGCACCTGTCTTTAAAGATCTTGGGCCAGAGCCACATGAATACAGTACCTTCTTGTTTTGGACGATACAAGAGTACGTGTAGACTCACTGTATGAGCCTTTTTTTGCACAGGCTCCGGACGCGCAGGCTCAGCGGCCATGGCTCACGGGCCCAGCCGCTCCGCCGCATGTGGGATCTTCCCGGACCGGGGCACGAACCCGTGTCCCCTGCATTGGCAGGCGGACTCTCAACCACTGCGCCACCAGGGAAACCCCCTGTATGAGCCTTTCTGAATCCAGTTTGCCTCTATGGAATGGCAGGGAATAGCAAATAAGCAGCACTTTTGAAGAAGCAGATGCCGGTAGAGAAAGAATGGGAATCAAACAGCCATGAAACTTAAATAAGATTACATCACCCCCCCTTTCTCTTTCACACACACACACACACAAACTCACTCACACTCTCACACAGCTTCATCGTATGGCATCATGTAGTTTTATGGTAAGCAACAGAGCTTTTCTGTTCTCCTGGCTGTTATTTTATCAAGTTTTTGTAGACAGACTCTCAAATTCCCTGTTTCCCGGCCACTCAGATTGCTCCCAACCGCAGCTTTCTCCCCTGGTCCCATGTCTGCAAAATCTGTTCATAAATGTCTTGTCCAGGAAGAAATCCCTCCACTCAAAGATAACAAAAACAATAAGAATATTACTACTACTAAATCATGGTTTTTGTAGCAAGAAAAATAATAGTAAAACTTAACACCAAATATATGGAACATAATTTTTAATCAAAAACTGCGAAATTGAACACCACAAATAAAGCAGATAAAGAACCACACCAGAAGAAGTATACTGTAAAGCAGCAGAATGTTTTACCAAATATTGCTCACGACATCGAAGAACTTAACGGGAATGTGGCCCTTATAGGAAAACCCAATATGGAGGAAGAGGGGATCAATGAATAAAAGATTAGAACACCAAAATGGCAAAGCTCAGGAAAGAAGTGTAAGGGTAAATAAAAACCATCAGAGGGAAGCAGAAAAAGAATATATAGACAAACATTACTAAAAAATTAGGAATAAGAAAGGCAGGCTCGAAAACCTTGAATAAAAGGACACATTTTTAAAGCGTTTAAAGGATTAATGGAAAGACGATGGATGCAGAATACCTATGAAGGAGTGCCAATATATGCGTAACTGGTGTCCCTGAAGAAATGAACAAATGGAACAGGAATAAAATATTCAAATATACACTTATGGAAAGCTTTTCTGAAATTTAGAAATACTTTAATCTTCACAATTAATAGGCACATCATGTTTCAGAAGAAAAATAATATAGATCGATCACCATCAATATATTCTAGTATGTTAATAGAGTATATAAAAAATAATCCTAGAGACATGTCCAACAAAATAATCAAATAATTCTTAAATAGATAAAAATGAATATTTGGCATTCATTTTGGCCATCCATCTTCTGAACACTTCACCACATCTAGGCAATTCGTCCCCAAATTATCGGTCTTTGTAAATTGTAGTGACCAACCCTAATTTTAGTAATGAAAATGCTGGATACTCCCTTTCCCAGCCTTCCTGGTATTTAGGGTACAGGGTTGTGATGTGGGATTCACCCATCAGTCACAGTTATGTCATATTTTGACCCAGGAGCTAGTAATGTAAGTGGGAAGAGGTGAGGGAACTCTCTATCCTTGGCATTGACAGTAAGTGGTGGCTGGAAGGTCAAGTTTCTGCCACTGATGCTTGAATGAAGTCTAGAAGTATCAATGATGAAAACTATAGTGTCTAGTACTTGGTAGCAGTAAAAAGTTTATTTTTCTGTCTGTCTTAACTTGTTATTTTTGGTCTTCAGGTACAGACAGTTGAGATAATTATGCACCTTAGTTTATTTGCTCTATTATGATCGGTTCAAATATGGTAACTCTCTTGTTTTAATTTTGCATTTTCCCCTTTATCTCCCAAACTTCCCTTTATTCTATAAGTAACATTTTTCCCAACCCCTGCTCCCATTGGCAGATAGCCACTGATATAATTTCTAGAATTATAAATTAAGTTTGTATTTTCTAAATTTTATATACTACATGGAAACACACTGTATGTACTCTTTTGTCTGACTTTTTCCAGAAAGCATAGCTATTTTGAAATTGATCCATGTTATTGTATGTATTCATTTATTATATTCATGAGTAATAATCTATTACATGATATGCTGCAATTTGATTATCCATTAATCTATTGATGGACATTTGGGTTATTTACTGAGTTTAGCTATTAAAGTTTAAATCGCTATGAATATTTACATACCAGTCTTTATATGGTCATATTATTTCAATTCTCATAGGCTAATACCTAAGAGTGGAATGAGTGGATCATATAGCAGGTATATAGCTAACATTCCAGGAAATGCCAAACTATTTACCAATGGTTGTACCACTGTACATTCTTACCAAGAGAGTATGAGAGAGTCAGTTTCTGTATATTCTAAACAACACTTGATATAGTCATTCTTTCTAATTTTAAGCATTCTAATAGGCATGTAAATGTATTTCATTGTGGTTTCAATGAGCATGTACCTAATGATTAAGGATGTTAATAATCCTTTTATTTTCATATTGGTATTTGTATATCTTATCTGTTCAAATATTTATATTTTCAAAAAAATTAGTTGTTTTATTATCAGCTTTGAGAAATTTTAAACATATATTCTGGATACAAATTTTTATCTGACATATGACTGGCAAACATTTTCTCCCAGTTTGCAGTCTATCTTTTCAATCTTTGTCTTTCAAAGGGCAGACATTTAAAATTTTGAGGAAATTTAATTTATCATATTTTTTTCATTTATAGACCACGCTTTTACTGCTGTATCTAGGAACCTACCAAGGTTATAAAGATTTCCTTTTCTGTTTTCTACTAGAAGGCTTATAGTTTCAGGTTTTACATGTAGATTTAAAATACATTTTAAGTTAATAGTTTTTATGTGGTGGAAAATATTAATTGAAGTTCATTTTGTTTTTTGTATAAATATACCCAATTAATCCAGCACCATTTGTTTAAAAAAAAGAGAGACTATCATTTTCACACTGAATTGCCTTTGCCCTTTTATGAAAAATAAGTTGTTCATACATGTGTCATTCTATTTCTGGACTCTATTTTTTTCAATTGATCTATTTGTTTATCGTTATGCTAATACCACAGAACCTTGATTAATATAGCTTTTAATAAGTCTTAAAATCAGGCAGTGTTGTTCTTCCAACTTAGGTTCTTCTTTTTCAAAGGTTTTCATTGTTCTAGGTCCTTTGGATTTACTTGAATTTCAGAATCAGCTTATCAATTTTACAAAAATGGCACTGAGATTTTAAATGGGTTTGCCTTGAAATTGTAGATTAATTTGGGGAAGGCTGACATTTTAATAAATTTGTCTTCTGACCCACCAACACAGTATATCATGCCATTTATTAGATCTTAATTTCAATTAGCAGTATTTGTAGTTTTTAGTGTACATGGCTTTTGTAAGACTTATCTCTAAGTATTTCACATTTGTGAGGCTTTTGTAAGTGGTATTATTTTTCATTTTTATTTTTATTGTCCATTGCTACTATATAGAAATACAATTAATAGTTGTATATTGAGCTTGCATCTCACAACTTTGTTGAACCCACATATTTGTCCTAGTAGCTGTTTGTGGAAGCCATAGAATTTTCTACAGAGATAATCATGTTGTCTATGAATAAAAATGATTTTACTTCTTCTTTCCTAATCTGGATGTCTTCTTTTTTATTACTTTATTGTACTGGCTAGAACCTCCAATTGAATAGCAAGAATAAGAACAGACATTCTTGTCTTGTTCTTGATACTGGTGAAAGAACGTTGAGCCTTTCACCATGAAGAATGACGATAGTTGTAGGTTTTTCTCAGAGCCCTTTATTAGGTTGAAGAAGTTCCATTTTATCACTGGTTGCTGAGAGTGTTTTTTGTTTGTTTATTTTTTAGTCAGGAATGGATGTTGGGTTTTGTCAAAAGCTTTCCCCGAATGATCTTCATTCAGTAAACAAAATCCCTGTTTCAAGATGTCAAGTCCATGATCTTATACAGAGCTCTAGGTGGTAGAGTGTATATGTGTATGTATGTGTATATTTTTAGCCCAGTCTGTCTTTCATTTAGTCTTTCATTTAGTGAGATTAACCAATTTACAATTAGTGTACATCCTATTCTCTTAGTAAATATTTTTTTCCACATTATTTCAGATTTCTAAATTTCTGTATTTTCAACTTTTTTCTGAATTCCTGTGGATAATTAAAATTGTTTATCTGAATTTTAAAAAAACCTACATTGTAATTTTATTCTTATTGGACTTAAATTATGGCATTTTTTGATACATATGTGTTATTATGCCTCTTCTTTGTTTCAACTTATCAAAAATCTGTTTTCTCTCCATTAAAAAGACAAGTCTCACATTCTTTCAGGTTTCTTTGACCTATAGCATAAGCCATTTTCTAAAGTATCTGGAATACAACAATAAAAGTGGCTTTACAATTTAGTAAGGAAAGGATGGTGTGCTTAATAAGTCACATTGGCATAATTATCTTCTCATTGGGAAAAATATAAAATTAATCCCTATTTATGTTCCATGTAAAATAAAATTTCATATGGGTTAGAAATCTAAATGTAAAGGACATAAAAATACAAAATTTTAAACTAAATCATTTAGGAGGATATTGATATAACTTCAAGGTAGGGAATGCCTTTTCAGCCAACCAGGAAACCAGAAATCATAAATGAAATCATGGCAGATTTTTTACATACCATGAAATTTCTTTAAACAATGACACATTTTTCCCATTCTCCCATTTCACCCCACCCTGATTGACATATATACACTACTATTGATATGTATAAAATAGATAACTAATGAGAACCTACTGTATAGCACAAGGAACTCTATCTACTCAGTGCTCTGTGGTAACCTAAATGGGAAGGAAATCCAAAAAAGAGGGGATATATGTATACGTATAGCTGATTCACTTTGCTGTTCAGCAGAAACTAACATAACATTGTAAAGCAACTATACTCCAATAAAAATTAATTAAAAAAGACACATTTTTATTTGCTTCATATCTTTACCATGATTAGTATATACATTTTTATAAGGGATTGCTAATTATATTTTTCAACTTTGCTGAGAAAAATATATGATTGTTTTTGCCACATATCTAAAATCTTCTTGCTTATTCCATCTGTCAGTTTAAAAGAATCTATTCTTGTTTTCTTGAAAAACATTTATTTTGCAGCCTACCAACTTCCTGTAGTAGGCCAGCTGTCATCATGGGATTTATTTTCATTGTATTTCTCAGGTAATTCCAATGTGTGTTGTACCTCATGTTTTCTATTTCTCACTCAATTTTTTGTAACTTTTTTTTTTTTATATGTCAACTAGAAACTTCCTGAGACTAGTACATGGGAAATTTCTATAGATGTTTTTATTTTTTTCTCACATATTCTTATAACTTAGCTGTGTATAGAATTCTAGATTCAAACTAATTTATTCTTAGTGTTTGGAAGGAAGACAATTTCATTGTCTTCAAGCATCCATTATTGTTGTTGAGAATTCTGATGCCAGTATGATTTCCACTCTCTTAGTTATGCAATGTTGCCTTTTAAGGATTTTCTCTTCATCTTTTGTGTTCTGAAATGTTGGAGAAAGAATGAAATAATTCAAGTGTATGCACCTGCGTGTGCGTGTTTGTGTTACCTTGAGATCATTGGAATATTCCTTTTGAATTAAAAAAATCTTTCTCTAAACCTACGGTAAATTGTTTTCTATCATTTATTTGTTTAAATTCCTCTCCATTTTTTCTCTCTTTCTAGAATTTTATTAAATGCCATTTTTTTTTTCAGTATTCCATACAGCTTATCTCTTCTACCATGTTTATCTTTTTTTTACTCTTTTCTGGGAAAGGTTATCAATTTTTGCTCCTAGCCCTTCTATTGCACTTCAAATTTAGACAATCTTTAATTTCCAATAGGACGTTCACAGTTTTTTTTCAATCTTTCTTTTTGTTATCACAGTCTATTCTTGCTTTATAGAGGCAAGAATATCTTTCTGAATCTTTCTAGTATTCGTGGATTTTTAGAAGTTCACTTGTATTCCATGAATTATCTATTGTTTTATGTTTAGTTGATCTGGACTTTAATTTTTTCTTCATTAGTAGTATTTATTTTCCTTATACTTCTGGTAAAATCTTGGTTATCCATAATATTTAAGCATGAAGGACACTGTTGATTTTTTTAGGTAGTTGGAATAACATTCTTCTTATAGTCCTTCCTTTTGATGAGCTTACTGGGAACTCTATGTCTGGTGTAAAAATTGTCAACTGGAGGGTTTTACTTTAAAGTCGGGTGGTAAAGTTAAGACAGCCATTAGACTAGAAGTGATACAGCCTTTAGAAGCCTTAGTCTTTCTCAGGAGGTTAATTGAAGACTGTCAAAGGAGAACACTCTTTTTGTTTTTCCCTCTTTTGTTTGCCAGGCAGCCTTTGTATGAAGGTGGAGGTGAGGATGAGGAGATCCAACAGGGCTACTGATGTCCAGACCATCTTTAATTAGTTCCTCTGTTTTGGGCCCCTATTTTGTACATGCTAATTCTAAGTAGACCCTCTCCTATATTATTCCATGTAGATTGGATTTACCTCTTTCTGTGAGCTTACATGCTAGTGTGGAGAGGCAGAAAATACATGAGGTCAATAAGCACTGTAATTTCAAACAGTGATTACTACTATTAGAGAAATAAAATAGGGTGATAATTATGAGGAGAGACAGTGAGAGGTAGTATACTTTTTGCTTTGAAAAATAAAGGTTCATTTTCAGAGTAAATATTTGGATAGAAAGAGCATGGAGATTCTGAATTCTTTGCTTTTTGTCAATGTTTCATATATTTCCTTCACACTAGTGAAGATAGAAACCAAATATAGCCAACCTTCATTCTTTGAGGTCCACTGACTTGGATGGTTGTTTTTGAAGCAGGACTGTATTACAATATATGCTTATCTAGAAATACATTTTAAAGCAAATTAAAGTGGTTTTATAATCACTGTAAAGCGGGGGGAGGAAGGGACATTTAAACTTAATACAAAACCTTATTTTAAGTTCAATTAATACAAATCATTGATGTCATTCTATAAAATAGTTACTCTGTATATGTCCATAATCAGTGTCTGGCATAATGGGCTTTAGAAAATAATGAAACTAAAACTGCATTACTTTTAAAGTATCCTATAAAACAGGCTTCTTGCCAAATTAGACTGACCTTTTCCTTTGTTAGTCCAAATCAGCGGGGTTTGACTAAACGCCTAGAAATGTATAGAAAGGACAAGATGTCTAAAAGTCAGGAAACTAGCAAAACCCTAAATTCTATATAATTTCTGGCTCAACTGTGGAGACTCAAGGACAGCAGAAATCTTTCTCTAAGTATCTGAAGAAAGGGCCTGCTGAGAAGGTAGGATTGTTTGGAAAGGCACGTGGAAGGATGAAAGAGGGCTGGGGGAGGGCAAGGTTTCATGTTAGAATACCAGTCTGAATGGAATCAACATATTACTTGGGTATGATTATAAAGTATGTACACTATCCATTTTTTTCCTTTAACATCATCTACTGCCACATGATTCTTTTTCTTTTCAGCTCTCACTCAGGTGTCCAGTTATTTATAAACAGAATTCACGTCCATGGAACATGATTTTCATAGGAAGTTAATATGTGCTAAGGTGCTATAGAATACAAGGAGCTCTGTGAACAAGTTTGAAAAACTCTGTTAAACTGACACTTTTTGTTTATTGCAACACTCCTCAGAATCTTTAGAGCGTTCACATGCATTGTGAATCTCTCAGAGCACAGCATATGCACTGTTTCTCAAATGTATTTGTCCCTGGATGTTTTGACAGAACAGCTTTAAGGGACTAGTGTTCCAATGACGACACTTTATGCTACGTGTATTAAGCATCCAGCTATCAAAGAAGCTAGAGATCTGAGATTAAAATATGGAAAATGAGCCCAAATGTTAGGCAAAGTCTTAGTCCATTCTGTGGATTGCTGTAACATTTCAATTAGGCCACTGCTTCTCAAACTATCTGTGACAGAGGACAAGTTTTGTTTGTTTTGTTTCACTTACTAATTCATGTTGATTCAAACTTTCATAAAATGCAATAATAACATAGCACTCAGAAAAATGAGAAAACAAAGACATAAAATACGACACTACGACACTTCTTTTTTCTTAGCAGATTCAACAGATATAAAATTACTCTGTTAAATTGCTATCAAATTTTCTAAACTCAGACTCTCAATTTCTAGACTTCTGTCATTGCAAACCAGAAACAAAGCACTTTCTTGCTGGCACCAGTTCACACTTTGAGTAGCCCTGAGTTAGCATATGTACATGTGAGCAGCATCTATACTGTAAGCTGCTGTTCTGAGTTTAGATGAAATGGATTCTCTCAAGTCCCCCTGCTCATTGATAAGTATATGAGAATCGTGGCAATGCTTTTGTGACGCAGTATATTTTCATCTGAAAATTGGAACCAATAATGACCTAATAAGGCTCTCACAAAATAAAGTTTATCTTCCTACTTCCCCTTGTTCCACACACTAACAGAGCACCACAAAGACATGTAGAGACTAGAGCTGGATGCCGGCTCTTTCTTCTATTTGTTGTCCCAGTCACAAGATTCCCTTCTCTGGTCACTGCAGTAGATTATCTTGTCAGCATTGATTTCCAGATCTCCGAATACTCGAGTGGGAATCAGTACTGGTTACATGATTTGGCCACCCTGAAAATAACTCTATGCTAAGTGTGAACAGCTGGAGTTCAAAATTGCAATCAGATTTTTTCCCAGAAATCTGTTATGGTGTTGTGTATATTGTGTGTGTGTGTGTGTGTGTGCCGGTGGGGGTATATACATGTTCACATGTATATGAATGTTTATGAATGTCTTTGGGGGCATACTTTGCAGCCCTGTAACCTAATTTCCTTACACCTTTCCTCTCTCCTTTTCTCTTGTGAGTCCCTCTGCAAGAACCTATAGACTCTCCCCTGTTTCATAATCAGAGATCTAGGGTGCCCCCAGTTCTCTTTCTTTCCAAATGCTTTTGCACCTCTATATCTCTCAGAAGACCTGATCCAATACTTTATTGTGTTCCCTTTATTGGACGAGAACATCGATAGAGTGTGATTCTTAGATTTTGCCTTTTACTATACCTCCTTCACACTCTACCTCCTGTTTCTATTCACTTTTTAATTTTTTTATTAGTTATCTGTTTTATACATATTAGTGTATACATGTCAATCCCAAGCTCCCACTTCATCCCACCACCACCACCCACCCCCATTTTCCCCCCTTGGTGTCCATACGTTTGTTCTCTACATATGTGTCTCTATTTTTGCCTTGCAAACTGGTTCATCTGTACCATTTTCCTTGATTCCAAATACATGTGTTAATATACTATATTTGTTTTTCTCTTTCTGACTCTGTATGATAGTCTCTAGGTCCATCCACGTCTCTGCAAATGACCCAATTTCATTTCTTTTTATGGCTGAGTAATATTCCACTGTATATATGTACCATATCTTCTTTATCCACTTGTCTGTCGATGGGCATTTAGGTTACTTCCATGACCTGGCTATTGTAAATAGTGCTGCAGTGAACACTGGGGTGCGTGTGTCGTTTTGAATTATGGTTTTCTCTGGGGCCTGTTTCTACTTATTCTTAATTCAAATTATCTTCAGCTGCAGAACTTAATTTCTGTGTGATAGGGCCAGCAGAGGCAACAGATCTGCTAAGGGCTATTTAATTAATGGCTTTTGGTGAAGAAATTTTAGCTGTTATATGTCACTACAGGACAATTTAAGTTAAAGAACTAGAGGGCCTCAAGAGCTAGGAAGAGGCAATTTCTTATACTCTCTTACTTTTAATTAGCTCATGTTACTGGAAAGAAATAATCTGTTTATTAAAACAAATTTATCAGCACATGGAATGTTGATGCCCTGATTCCTAAAAGTAATACAAAATCTTCATTTTTTTTAAAATTTGGATGCCTCACTTTGTACCCAGTTACTGTCAGACATCAAGAGGAATTTAAATATTCTTAAGAAATCAGTCCACCTGCTGCCTTCTTTCCATCATGAAAGGGTGCCATTTCACATTTTCAAAATAATATTGATATATATCACCTCCAAAAACAGCATTTCTATCTTATATGCAGGGAGAAGGGAGAAAAACAAATAATCATATATCAAATGCTGGTCAGAGCTGCATTTCTTTTACACAATTATGAGAAATGGTCTTTTACTCTTTGTTCACTTTTCATGCCTCGACTCCCCCCGAAAGCTGCAAATGGCACTCACGTTGGTCATTACACTAAAATAACAATGGCAAAGAGGAGGCAATTCCTAAGGATGAAGGTGGGAGGTAGGTTGACAGTTTATCAATATAAAAATAGGGGCAAGACATTTTTGTTTTTTAGAAAAGCTCACAGATTTTTTTCAAGTGAGATACAGCCATCTAGTCTACTGAGAACGTAAAATCCTCGAGGAGTGAAGCTCTTTTTTTCTTTTGCTCTACCAGTTTCCTTGCTCTTTGGAAGTCTGGTTGACTTACAGAGTATGGCCTCATTAGGATGCACAAAACAACAGGAATCAAAGTCTCCTGAACTGTCACCAACCAGGGGACCAAAGACTCTAGACTCTTTGCCCACCCAATGAACCATGCACAACCTTTAAGTAAAAAACAGCATTTTACTGTCAACAAAAGTATACCAGTTCGACTTCTCTCGGTTCTGATATGGTTGGTAATCAGTGCTACTTGCTTAGCAGAACGTTGTAAATAAACATATATGACAAGGTATCTAATGTTGTCTACATATAATTGTTTCCTGCTACCTGCGTATAGAATGCCAGAGCAGCAATGGATAGGGGAATGCTAAAATCTAGCCAAACCGTGTATTTTAAATAGAGGACACCCTGATCCTTGGGCCTTTTGTAACCACTGTATTTCACCTCCTGAAGAACAAATAAAAGTCCTCTAGCAGCTCAATGGAAAAGAGATATTTAGCTTAGCCCAAACATTTCCTGACTAAGATACATTAATTCGTCTTACAATTCCCGTAAAATCAATGAAACCAGTGCTCCACACTCGAGGACAAGGTCCAAGAAGCCAATTAGTACTTGAGTACTTGCACAATACTTGCACAATGACTAACAGTACTTTGTATGCGTGTGCATGGGGTGGGCTGGGTCAAATAATGGGGTTACCGGGTTGGTTTGTATTTCTCAGTGAATTGGGGCCAGCTACCCAGCAGTCTGACCAACTAATGTGCATCTCATTTAATGTAATAATATACATTAAGACCTGTCAGGCCCTATTGTGGGAAATGAAGAACTACACATCGTACCACTTCATATGGAATTCTGCATATGGAACCCTTTAAGGGTTCTTAAGAGACCCATTGGGGTTTCTAATTATTGTGAAACATCTCCTGGAATCCAGAGAGAGAAGGCTCTTGGCAGAATTGCTTCTGCCATTTCAAATGTTCACTGCGAAAATAATTAGATGATGAGATTTAGACAGAAACCGCTAACGAATATATTTTTTTTAAGTCTCCTTTGCTTTTTAATGTACAGAAAATGAAAATCTGAAATCGGCAAGCACAAAAGGAAAACAATATGGTGCAGTTCATTCTGGGGGTGGGATTGGGGGGTTTCTTTTTTCTGACTTTAATGCTTGGCTTCCTGTGGTTACAAGTGGGGGGGATTTTTTTCATTTTTTGAACATTATACAATCCTGTTGAAAATTGGACCAAGGGTTGTTTTTTTAAACTTCTGTTCTAACTTTCTAAATGCAAGCAAGCCTCCATTGTTGCTCCAGGATTATGTCTATGTCTTTAGAGGGAACCCTGACGTTAGAGAAACTCGCTTTAATCAAGCTTTAAAGTTATCTCCCCCCTTACACGCCCAGCCTAAACCAGAAAAACCCCATCCTCTGAAACTGTGAGCCAAGCTAGCATGTAACCAATTAGGAGCCAGCACTTGTACCCAGGACACAGAACATATTTGTTCAATTAAAACAAACAAATACGATTAGGAGTTTACAAAGCCATGCTTAGGGAAAGATGGACATTTCAAAAGAAATGCTGGGTTAAGAAGGATGTGGCAGTGATAAAAAGTAAGTTGCATGAAATCAGAAAGGTGAACTTAACAAATGGGGACATAGGAGTCAAACCTCGTACACAGCAACCGGGGTTGCTGGACTGAACACATCAAGGCTCACACTCTACTTCCTGGAACCCACAGACATCATTCACATGCTTAAGAAACTCAAGCTTGAAGACTTAATCCTTTCTTACCCATTCACAACATTCTGACTCACAGAATGGAAGTCAAGGAAAAGCTGATTTAACACCATTTTTTCCTATTTCAAGCTAAACAAATCTGAGAGCCTTTGTGTTTCCTCCACTGTATACGAGGCTGAGGCAGATCTCCATTTATCCTGAGGTCTGTCAGCACTGGACTGGGGGTGGCTGCCACTGTGTGCCACCAACCCACAAATATACCCTCCAGTTGCTTCCAGTTTATGATTGGTCATCAGGTAATAGATGAACTCTCCTCACTGTAACAGAATCAAAGCAGAACTCACCATGAGATTTGCTTGATCCAACATTGGTCAAATGTCCCCTCCCCTTCTCTGTTTTTTGACACTGTGTTAAAGTCTAATGCAGTTCAGATTTCCAAATCTCTCTTGTTGCTCTCTGTGGATTTCTACCAAGTCCATAAACATTAACCAGTAAGACTTTTTTTTTTTCAGATGTCCAATAAGCAGTGTTTCAGGTGTCATATATAAGTCAGAACACAGGATAGATACAATTCCTGCCCACAAGGGATTTATTTCAAGGGGAGGAGGGTGATTAAGAAATATAAATATTAATACACATTTATTGAATGCCTACAATCTGTATATTGATTGCACAGCCCTTAAGAAATTACAATATTCTATCAGTCGTATAGGTATTTAGTCTTTGTACTACTGAAATATCATTTTTTTTGACATTCTAAACTTATGGAGTGTGTGAAAATTGAGAACTGCAGCAAAGCTACCACCAGTGTTCTTCCTATTTCTGTCCCACCTGCCAACAAAAGGATGATATCCTCAGGATGCAATGCATCATGGCTTTTCTCACCCCGCATTTCCTGACCAGATGTCTTCAGCAAGTTGCTGTTTCTGGCGGCATTGTCAAGAGATCAACAAATATATATTAAACATTTACAATATGCCAGGCTCTGTTACAGGTGCCGGGCAAAGAGTAGAAAACAAAATAGACAATATCCTTGCCTTCATGGGAATTATATTCTACTGGAGAGAATGAGACAAGAAGATAGAAAGATAGATAGATACATAGATAGATAGATAGACAGACAGATAAATAGTAAGATGGTGGCAAGTGCTATGAGAAAAAATAAAGCAGAAAAGAGGTATAGGTAGTGCATGAGAAGTTCAACAGTTCAATTTCAAATGTTCATTGAACACTTACTATATGCTACATGTTCTTCTAGGCTGCTTATACAATATTGAATAAAGCAAAAAAAATGGACAGAAATCCAAATTGTTAAAGAGCTTATGTTCTACTAGGAGACAAAAAATAGATAAATAAGTAAAATATATGGTATATTAGATGATAATGAATGCTAAGGAAAAAAGTAGGATAAGGCAAGGCCACAGAGAGTGTTAAGGTGGGGACATCTTGGGTAGGTCTCCCTAAGAAGGTGACATTTGTACAAAGATTGAGAGATAAGTTGTGAAATATTTGGCAGAAGTACACGAGGAGTGTCTTTTGATAGCTGCAGACATCAACCTTGGAATGGGAGAGGGATGTCTGTTTTTTTCCTGTTGATACAGACCTTGGGTGTTTGCATCAGGAGAAAAGAATGACAGGATTAAGTATTTTCTTATCTTTTTCCATGTAGTCTTTTTTTTTCAAAAGAATGGCAAAGTGTTTTTTTGTTTGTTTTTTTCTTTCCTTAATATCATACATGCTTTACAATTAGTGGAAAGCCCCTTCAGATTTTGACATTTTTGTCAATGTCTTTACTCTTTATCATTGTACATGTCTTTGCAGTATTTTGTTAGAAAGTCAGAAAAACAAAACAACAAGCAACAGGAGTTGCTCACCAAACACTACATTAAACTGTGAGGCATCGTATTTAACCCTGAAGACAACTCTGCAAGATTGTCACCATAAACTCCAATTTTACAGGTGAGAAAACTGAGAAGCAGAACTGTTAAATGAATCATCCAACATTGGTGGAGTAATTCCATAGTTTAACTTAGTAAATGCTGGCATTTATCTGACAGCTAAGTCTATATTTTTCTCTTTATCCCAGACTGCCTTGTGGCAGGGACTACTAACTACATCCTTAATATTCATCTTCTTCAATCTTTCTTAGTAGCAGAATTTCTATATTATTGGCTGTAGCAATGTGACCAGCGATGGGACATTTCCTAAGTTTTCTTGCACCTAGAGGATAGTCAACCAGAAGTTGTTGGGTGGGGCTTGCAGAAAAGCTCTTTATGGGGTTTGACTCAGTTGGGAGATGTACTGTTTTGTTCACTCCCCCTTCCTTCTTTTTCTTTAGTATTTTTTTTTTTTTTTTTTTTTTTTTTGCAGTACACGGGCCTCTCACTGCTGTGGCCTTCCCGTTTGCGGAGCACAGGCTCCGGACGCGCAGGTCCAGCAGCCATGGCTCACGGGCCCAGCCGCTCCGCGGCATGTGGGATCTTCCCAGACCGGGGCACGAACGCGTGTCCCCTGCATTGGCAGGCGGACTCTCAACCACTGCGCCACCAGGAAAGCCCCCCCCTCCTTCCTTCTTTTTTCTTCCTGCAACATGGATGTAACAGCAAGACTTCCCAGCTGCCATCTTGTGATCTTGAGGATGGATACCATGTGTTAAGGATAATGGGGCAGGAAGATAAAAGGGACCCAAAACATTGATGATAGCATACATCCATCACACTCTCTCTGGACTGTCTCCCTCCTGATTTCTTTTACTCAAGAGAAAAGTAATCTCCCAATTGGCTTAAGACACTGTTATTTCACATCATTCTTATCAACAGTCAGATGAAAGTTTTAACTCATACAGTCTTCTCTACTGTAGAATATGTTATGATGGGAAGTGACAGACTCATTTTACCAGGCCACATTTATGTAATAATTATTAAAAAGCTCTTTGCTTTAAAAGCAAAGAAACTTTTATATGGAATGCAGTGCTTGGCACATGGAACATATTTTTAGAAAACCACGTTGAATAAATGGAGTAGTAATATTTTACAGAAACAGATTTCCAAATGATAAGTTCCAGTATGTGAGGAGGGCCCCACTTGAGAACTACTGAGTCCTGACTGACAAGTGCAATGAAGAAAGCTTGCTTGGACACAACCAAGATCCCTTGGCTAGAGGTGAGGGTTAGCCATACTCTTCTGTGTTAACCTCAGATTTTCTACAACCTTCATATTCTTCCTTTTTCTACCCACCCAATCCCTGCTCTAGCAAAAGAAACATCTCTGTGATGGAAATGTGTCAGCAATTTTAGTACTGCTGAAACATTTTAGAAGCAGATCAATTCTGAGACAATGTGGGTTTTTCTTTTTTCATTTTTGCTTTTTAAGAATCATAAAACCTTGATGATTTGAACCTCTGTTCACACAAAGGAAACTAACCCAGTAAGACGTTTTGCCATTTGGTTCCAAATCGATAGGTAACTACTAGTAATGTGTCTGCCATGTGGTCTACAGCTCCATCTGAATGCCCCAGTAAACTTAACCCAGCTGACATGACTTCAATGACATAAAGCAGAGGCTGACATGGCATCACTGCTGGGAGTGGAGAGTCTTCTCAAAGACTTTAAAACCAGAACTCCATTCAACCTCTGGATAACAGGCATTCTCAGCAAAGGTCTATAGTTCAGCGCAGTTTGTCCAAAAGTAACTGCTCTTATATTTGCCAGCTCTGTTATCTGTATGCCTCAAATTAAAACTAGAGGCGTACCAGATCTCTGAGCAGATGCAGGTGGAAAACAGCCTTATTTTCAGTCCAAAGAATCGACAATACATTCTACGAAGACCCAAAGCCTCGGAGTACCTGAGGGATGAATATCAGATAACACCTGGGACCTTAGGCTCATAGGTGAGGAGGGAAGGAGAAAGCAAAGAGAAGGAAGGAGAGATGCCTCTTTGTGTTTCTACCTATAAACTTTTATTTGCAAAGATTCCTTCCCTGGATTCCCCCTCTACTCAAATTCAATCCAGTTCGAAAAACATTATTGAAAAACACTGTCCTAGGTGCCATGGGTGCTATATAAAACTAAATCAGACATGGACCTTACCCACTCCTCAAGATACGCTTTAAGCCCCTTTTTTCCACCCAAACCTAATGTGGTCACTCATACCTCTAAACTAAGGTACTACTCTAGTACTGTATTCCTGTAATTCTATAATTCAACATGTTTCACTCCAGGCACTTAATTGAATGCAATTCAATGGAACATTCAACAACATTTATGTTTTAGGCCCTGTGGTAAATTTTATAATAGAAGGAAAAAATAAGACACAGTTCCTGCCCTCCAGGAGCTACTAGTTAATTGGAAGAGAAAAACACTTAAGCAGTCGATTATAAATCTATGGGGTATCTACTCAGCTACTTAAAGCGAATGGCTTAGAAGGACACACAAGAGTGTGACACATATTGATAATGGCTGCACAACACCCATGCTGCCTTTGTTCTTTGATAGCAGATGCCCACATTTGTTCAGAGCAGCAATGTGCTGAGACCCAAGTGATGGGTTATGACTGATTTAGGCCAATTATGACACTCCCGTTTCCTTGTTTCCAAGCCTTCTTCGGAAGACTTCCGATGTAATCCAGATGCAGCCAGAGAGCCCAAAGAGAAAGCCTGTGTCTTTCAAAGATTTGGTTGGCACAGGTCCTTTCTCCTTTCATCCCTTTTCTGCCTTGAGCACAAGTCTGAAGGTGGAGCAGCTACGATGTAGACACGAGACATGGGGCTATTTGGCTGAAATCAAACATCCATCGGCATGTGGCATATGTCATCATCTCATAAGTGATCCATTTCACCATTCCTCAGTTGACTGTCACTCTAATGTCATCCCAGGGGAGGAGTATCTTCTCAAAAGCATAGAGGTTCTTTTTTGATCTCTTTTGAAATGCAGACCCTAACACTTTATCTCTGTGGGACAAGGGAATCAAAGAGAAATTGGCCCTAACATTATCAAAACACCGAACTAAGGCCAATGGTTGCCTATCTCAGGCTTCCTCGTTCACTAGAAAAATAAACTCCTTTTGGTTTAAGCTGCTGCGGTCCATAAGCTCTTTACTTGCAGCAGAATACCTTCCTAACTAGTACAATATGCCTGAATTGTTCTGTCTCGTAATCTGGGAAGAGGAGACTTGTTCAACATAGTTTCCAACAATTATTTACTGTCTGAAATGTCATTCATATCACTACTTATATGCATATGCTTCAACTGTCTTCTTAAACTGAAGGAGAAACAATGCCTCTTTATATCCCCTCACAGTGCCTAGGATGGTTCCCTGTTTGTAATAGATTTATATACATTTCAGATTAGAAAAAGGAAATCAAGTGGCCCATTTCACTAAAGAGTTCCTGTTCAGACTCCAAAAGAATCAGTTTCTTTTTTTTTCTGACTTCCACTCAGAAAGAAGTCTTGCCTGTACACTCAGGCTATGAGCCATCCACCACCCCTAACATCCCAGTGCTCTAGGGTTCTAGAGCACTACTCAGAAAGGGCCAGGGCCATTGGACAAAGAGAGACATTAGCACTCAATACTTCACACCAAAGAAATTGAGAGTAAAAACTGGTGACTCCATTAAAAAATGCTAGGAATGCAAAAAGTTGTGTTAAAAATCATGCGTTTCATACTTCTCCCTAGTGACATAGATTTGTTCCATGGGCTCTCATGGCTGTCGGACTAACCATCCTCTGAGAAAATGGCACCTTGAGCTGAGTGTCACTGCAGCCTGCATGAGCCCTTCTGGTAGTTGGGGGGCAGGGGAGAGTATGTGAAATGGCTTCATGGAGAAGTTCTCCACCTGCGGGAAGGTCATGCTTGTGAAGTACCATTGGGCATATGTCAGTATCTTGCACTAATATGAGCTTCAGGGAATCTGACAGTGACAGATCAAAATTAACCCCAAATCAAAGCCCACATACTGTGCCCACTAGAGGGAGATATTTTTGATTACCCAAGCACTCTTTTATATTTTTATTTTCTGCTTGTAACTGTCACGTGCATTTTATTGTTTAGTTCTCGGTCAGAATCTGGGGGCCTGGGTTCTAGACCAACTTCAGCTGCTGACTAGCTGCATGGCCTTAAAGTCCACGGATTTAAAGTCCTCTCAAGCTTTAAAATTCAATAACTCTACCGTGTACGTACATATTATTTCATATGGTTAAAAAAAATCAGACAACTTGGACTTGTTTAGTCTGCAGAAATGAATACTGGAAGAAGCACTGCAGCTTTTTCATTTCATGTCAAGCCCTCAGATCAAGAGGTTAGTCAGTAAAGACAGAGGTAGGAGTAATAGCTTTAAATTCGTAAGTAAGGTAATGGCTGAATTGAGAAAATGACTTAAAAGGTTCAGAGCAATAACTATGGAAAATGCTTATATATTCAACTCCGTGAGACATATAATACCGAAGACCGAGGAAAACATTCTTATTATGGAGGTGAGTTGTGATAGTAATATATTGTTGTTATTATCGTTAATACCTAACTGTAAGCATATTACCTACCTTTATGTTACAGTTACTATGGCCCAGACACTGGGCTCTAAGTTTCATACACTTTAAGTCTCTACTACAACTATACAAGTTATATACGGTTGTCATTTTCACATGAGAAAATTGAGAAAATCTGCCTTAGGGCACTCAGAACAGATGAATTTCAAATTCAGAAATTTGGACACCAAAATCCACTTCTATGCCATGCTGGCTTTCAAATAAGAACACAGAGGACTAACGGCTGTTAATGTACTCATCAGAGATGTTCTCAGACTAAAATCTTAAAGTCTAGTTCTTTAGGCCCCTGAGGTAACCTTAGGAAATGCTGAGCTTTGGGCTCCCTGTATATGTGTGGAGACAGCTACTGGAGCCCCGCTTTGGACTCCGGCAGCCATCTACTGTTTGTCTGTCCCCACTTTCCTGTAATCTATACTGCCTCCCATAGAAGAACAACAAATACAAAGAACTACATCAGCCCACATCCTATACCTAACAACTCCAAAAGGTTAGGGGCTTTATTTTACTCCTTGCTGGATTTCCCATGCATGGAACAGTGCCAGGCTCATACTAGGCATTCAGAAACAACAGCACTACATGAATGAATAAATGGATGACTCTAATCAAGGTTATTCTGGCCAGTACACCTTAACAGACGTGTACGTTTCTTCCTTAGCAGTCACATAGGTTCCTTCCTTGCTTTTATGATAATATCCTATTTTGGAGATGCTAGCTAAAGAAATAAGAGCATCCTTCCCTAACAAAACAACTTTTACACCTTTTACATCTGCTTTACAAATGGCAGGATCAGAGCTTCTTACGGCAAAGTGAAGACAGAGGTAGGAATAAAAGCTTTACATTCATAAGTAAGGTAATGACTGGATATTAGAAACTGACTGAAAAGATTTCTAAGAGCAACGATAATTTTGGAAATGATTATATGGTCAATTCCATGATACGTATCATAAAAATAACAACATTCTCAAGGTATGTGAGAATCTCAGGGTCTACTCTTCCTTCTGGATGAGAGAAGATGAAGTACGGCATGGGAATTAAGAACATGGGATCTGAAGCCCCCGGGTTCCAGGACACTCTGAACTTGCCATATGCTCACTGTTTCCTTTGATGATGGATACATTACGGTCTTGATTTGTTTCTCTCAGGTCTATTCAATTTACTTTCAGAAAGCATAGGTTGAATCTTCAAGCAAACCTCAGTTAAATTCATGCCCTATTATTTGCTGTATGGGTTTCTTTATATTTAGCATGTATATGAAACATAATGGGAGAACTTGACACTGTCCTCGACACTGATTTCTTGGATTTGACATCAAAATCACAGGCAAACAAAACCAAAAATAAACAAGTGTGACTATATCAAACTAGAAAGCTTCTGCACAGCAAAGGAACAATCAACAGAGTGAAAAGGCTTCCTATGGAATGAGAAAAAATATCTGCAAACAATCTGTCTAATAAGGAGTTAATAAATAAAATATGTAAGAATCTCTTACAAATCAGTAGCAAAAAACCCCACCAACAACAGGTAACTCAATTAAAAACAGGCAAAGGACTTGAATAGACATTTCTCCAAAGAAAACATACAAATGGCTAAAGGCATATGAAAAGGTGCTCAATGGCACTAATCATCAGGGAAATCAAATCAAAACCACAAATCATCACCTCACACCTGTTAAGATGACTACTATCATAAAACCAAAGGTAAGTATCAGTGCGGATGTAAAAAAGTTTGGAGACTTTATACACTATTGGTGGGAATGTTGACGGGTGCATCCACTACGGAAAACAGTATTGACGTTCCCAGAAATTAAAAATAGAACTACTATATGATCCAGCAATCCTACTTCTGGCTTTATATCCAAAAGAAATGAAATCAAGACCTCCAAGAGACTTCACCTCTATGTTCATTGCGGCATTTCACAATAGCTAAGACATGGAAACAACCCAAATATCCACTGACAGATACATGGATAAAGAAAATGAGTTATATACATATAATGGAAGAAAAAGCCTTAAACAAGAAAGTCCTGCCACTTGTGACACGGATTAAACTAGACATAATGCTAAGAGAAATAAGCCAGTCACATAAGGACAAACAGTGTGTGATTCCACTTATATGAGATTATCTAAAACAGCTAAATTCATAGAAACAGACAATAGAGTTGTGTTTGCCAGGGGCTGGAGAGAAAGGGAAATGGGAACTTGGTTTTCAGTGTATAAAAAGTTTCTGTTATGCAAGATGAATAAGTTCTAGAGATCTGCTATACAACATAGTGCCTATAGTTAATATGACACTGTGTACATTTAAACATGTTAAAAGGATAGATCTCATATTAAGTGTCTTACCAAAACAACAACAACAAAAACAAACCCACAAAAGGACGCAAATAGTTTTAGAGGTGATGGATATATTTAGTACCTTGGTTGTGGTGCCGGTGTCACAGGTGTATGCCGGTGTCACAGGTGTATGCCTATGTCCAAATTCACTCCAGATGTGTATGTTAAATGTGTACACATCGTATCTAACATGTCTGGGGCACAGCAGGTGTTTGATAGTATTAAACAATAACCTTGTCAGGTTATTGACACTGAGGTGTAAGTATGTATGCATACCCAAATACTTTTTCCTGCCAAGAATATACAGGCTTGAATTACAAAAATTAATTAAAGGAAATACGTCTTTTTGAGTGATTTAAATTATTCTACAATGAAAGATTCTTCCAAATTCAATAAACACTAAAAAAATGAGAGTCCTGGATCCTAAAGGATATAGTGTGGTCTCTTCTTTGCTACTAGAAATGTATGGGTGTATGTACTACAATTATGTTTAAAACTTGCTTGGTGACCTTCTTAAACATGTTTATGTTTATAAAATTATATATATATATACACACACACAGAGTTTATAATGTGCAAAGTATAAAATGTATGTGTATTGTGATGTGTGTATATATATGCTATCTATACATGTAAATGTAGATACATATGTATGTATATAAATATACACTTATATTTGTATATATACAGACTTGGTAATCTACATTTCCTTCCTCAGTCCACAACCCACGCTCTCCCTGCGCCCTCTCACTTTCAAACTCAGAACTGTTCCTTCAGGCATTTACCTCACATGTTTAATAACATACATATAATTGGTCTCTTGACTCATCTGTCATAAACATTATCGCTCATTTTCTTGTCCTGCATGAGGAGACTTTTAGCTCTCTTACTCCTCCCTTCGCATTCCCACTCCCTTGTTAAATTGTAACCTTAGGCTTGTACTTATTGACTTAATTATTGTCTCTTAAGTCCCTGGTTCACATATTGTCTATGAATACTCGCAGGGCTTATACATAGATTGACTTACTCTGATAGTTCATTGTGTGGAGTTTGAATAGATTTGACTTCATGTTGTTCCTAGTCACAGAGGGTGTAAACGACACTGTATTTTGTAATTATACATAAAATAAAAAGGCAAAAACAGCACGCAAGTATTTATTAATAAATATATATTGAGGCTTTTAGAATTTTTTTTCACGGTTATATTCCGGAGGTGGACAAAGTCACTCTCGATCTAACCATTTTGCAAATGATTGCAGTAACACTGCTGGATCATAGGGCACTTCTATTTTTAATTTTTTGAGAAACCTCCATACTGTTTTCCGTAGTTTCTGTACCAATTTACATTTCCACCAGCAGTGCACAAGGGTTCCCTTTTCTCCATATCCTCACCAACACTTGTTATTTGCTGTCTGTTATCTGACAGTTTGAGGTAATATTTCATTGTGGTTTTAATTTGAATTTCCCTGATGATTAATGATGTTGAGCATACTTTATTATGCCTGTTGGCAATCTGTATGTCTTCTTTGGAGAAATGTCTGTTTAGGTCCTCTGCCCATTTTTTAATTGGGTTGTTTGTTCTTTTGATGTTGACTTGTATAACTTCTTTGTATATTTTGGATATTAGCCCCTTATCAGATATATCATTTGAGAATATCTTTTCCCATTAAGTAGGCTGCTGTTTTGTTTTGTTGATAGTTTCTCTTGCTGCTCAAAAGCATTTTAGTTTGACGTAATCCCACTTGTTTATTTTTGCTTTTTTTCCTCCTTGCCTGAGGAGACATATCCAAAAAATAGTGCTAAGACAAATGTCAAAGAGTGTACTGCCTATATTTCCTTTTATCAGTTTTATGTTTTCAGGTTTACATTTAAGTCCTTAATCCATTATGAGTTTATTTTTAATACATGTTGTGAAAAGTAGTCCAGTTTGATGTTTTTGCATGTAGCTGTCCAGTTTTCCCAGCATCATTTATTGAACAGGCTGTCTTTTCCTCCTTGTATATTCTTGCCTCTTCCGTTGTAGATTAATTGCCCATTAAGAGTGAGTTCATTTCTGGGCCTTCTATTGTGTTCCATTGATCTATGGGTCTGTTTTTGTACCAATACCCTATTGTTTTGATTACGGTAGCCTTGTAGCATAGTTTGAAATCAAGGAGCATGATACCTCAAGATTGTTTTGGCTATTAGGGGTCTTTTGTGTTTCCATACAAATTTTAGAATTATTTGCTCTAGTTCTGTGAAAAATTCTGTTGGTACTTTGGTAGAGATTGCAATGAATGTGTAGATTGCCTTGGGAAGTACGGTCATTTTAACAATATTAATTCTTCCAATCCATGAGCCTTTCTTTGTGTTGTCTTCAACTTATTTCATCAGTGTCTTATAGTTTTCTCAGTATAGATATTTTACCTCCTTAGATTTATTCCTAAGAATTTTATTCTTTTAGATAAAATTTTAAAGGAAATTGTTTTCTTAACTTGGATAGTTTGTTTTTAGTTTATAGAAACAAATCAGATTTCTGTATGCTAATTTTGTATCCTACAACTTTACTGAATTCATTGATGAGTTCTAATAGTTTCTTGTGGTGTCTTCTATACTTAGTATTATATAATCTGCAAACGGTGACTGTTTAATTCTTCCTTTCCAATTTGGATTTCTTTTTGTTGTCTGATTTCTGTGGCTAGGACTTCCAAACTATGTTGAATAAAAGTTGTGAGAGTAGGCATTCTTTTCTTATTCCTGATCTTAGAAGAAATGCTTTCAGCTTTTCTCCATTCAATATGATGTTAGCTGTGGCCTTTTCATATATGGTATTATTATATTGAGGTATGCTCCCTCTATACCAACTTTGTTGAGAGTTTCTATCATAAATGAATGTTGAATTTTGTCAAAAGCTTTTTTGTGTACCTATCAAGATACTCATATGATTTTTATTCTCCAGTTTGCTAATGTGATATATCAGACTGATTGTGGATATTGAATCATCCTGCAATCCCTGGGAAAAGTTTCACTCGATCTTGGTGTATGATACTTTTAATGTATTGCCGAATTCAGTTTGCTAATATTTTGTTGAAGATTTTTGCATCTATGTTCATCAGTGGCATAAGCCTGATCTTTTCTTGTTGTATCTTTGGTTTTGGTATCAGGGTGAAGCTGGCCTCATAGAATGCGTTCAGAAATGTTCTTTCCTCTTCAATTTTCTGAAAGAGTTTGAGAAGGATAGGTGTTGACTCTTCTTTAAATGTTTGAATTCACCTGTGAAGCAAAATTCCTGGAATCTTGTTTGTTGGGAGCAAATTGACCCACTTCTTCTAGGTTGTCCATTTTATTGGCATATAACTGTTCATAGTAATCCTTATGATCCTCTGTATTTCTGTGGTATCAGTTGTAACTTCTCCTTTTTCATTCTGATTTTATTTGGTTCCTCTCTCTTTTTTTCTTGATAAGTATGGCTAAAGATTTATCAATTTTGTTTTTCTTTTCAGAGAACGAGCTCTTCGGTTCATTTATTTATTTCTATTGTTTTTAGTCTCTATTTAGTTCTGTTCAGATTTTTATTAT
This sequence comes from Globicephala melas, assembly GCF_963455315.2. Lineage (NCBI taxonomy): Eukaryota > Metazoa > Chordata > Mammalia > Artiodactyla > Delphinidae > Globicephala > Globicephala melas. The sequence continues at coordinate 76,374,458 of NC_083325.1, forward strand.
TTCCTTCTACTTAATTCTTGTTGTAGGCTTGTATTGCTATAAACTTCCCCTATGGATCTGTTTTTGCTGTGGCCCCACAGATTTTGGATAACTGTGTTTTTTTTTTCATTTGTCTCCAAGTAATTTTTCAATTTCCTCTTTGATTTCTTCAGTGACCCATTGGTTATTTAGTAGCATATTGTTTAGCTTCCACATGTTAATGTGTTTTTTCCAGTTTTGCAATTCCACTCCTGTATGTATCCAAAGAAAGAAATGATGACACTAACTAAAAAGATACAGGCACCTCTATGTTCATTGCAGCATTATGTACAATAGCCAAAATACAGAAGCAACTAAAGTGCCCATTGATAGATGAATTTATAAAGAAGATATAGTATATAAATGCAATGGAATATTACTCAGCCATAAAAAGGAATGAAATTTTGCCATTTGCAACAATATGAAACAACATGGACTTAGAGAATATTATGCTAAGTGAAATAAGTCAGACACAGAAAGACAAATACAGTATGATTCCACTTACATGTGGAATCCAAAAAACAAAACAAATGAACAAACGTAACAAAACAGACACAGAGTCATAGATACAGAGAATAAACTGGTGGTTGCCAGAAGAAAGGGAGTGTAGGGAGGAGAGAAATAGGTGAAGGATATTAAGAGACACAAATTTTCAGTTACAAAATAAGTGAGTCACAGGTATGCAATGCACAGCATGGGGAATGCAGGACTTCCCTGGTGGTGTAGTGGTTAAGAATCCACCTGCCAATACAGGGGACACGGGTTCGAGCCCTGGTCTGGGAAGATTCCACATGCCACGGAGCAACTAAGCCCATGCGCCACAACTACTGAGCCTGTGCTCTAGAGCCTATGAGCCACAACTACTGAGCCCGCATGCCACAACTGCTGAAGCCCGCGTGCCTAGAGCCTGTGCTCCACAGCAAGAGAAGCCACCACAATGAGAAGCCTGCTCACCGCAACCAAGAGTAGACCCCACTCGTCGCAACTAGAGAAAGCCTGTGTGCAGCAACAAAGACCCAATGCAGCCAAATACATTAATAATTAAAATAATAATAATAATGTAATATCTTTATCTGGTGATAGATGGTAACTAGACTTATCATGGTGATCATTTTGTTATATACAGAAATATCGATTTACTTTGTTGTGCACTAGAAACTAACATAGTATTGAAGGTCAATTATAGTTCAACAACAAACAAACAATAAAACGTAGAAGAAGAGATCAGGTTTGTGGTTACCAGAGGCAGGGGGTGAGAGGAGGGGGAATTGGATAAAGGTAGTCAAAAGATACAAACTTCCAGTTGTAAGATAAATGAGTACCAGAGATGTAATGTACAACATGATAAATATAATTAACACTGCTGCATGTTTTTTATATATAAAAGTTAAGAGTTAAGAGAGTAAATCCTAAGAATTCTCATCACAAGGAAAAAAATGTTTTATTTTTCTTTTATTTTTTATCTCTGTGAGATGATGGATGTTCACTAAACTTATAGTGGTAATCATTACATGATGATGTAAATCAAATCATTAATGCACGTACCTTAAATTTATACAGTGCTGTGTGTCAATTATATCGCAACAAAACTGGAAAGAAAACATAAGTAATGTATTTCCCTACAATAACATTAAAAACCAAGTGTATAATAGGATGATTTTTAAAATCTCTTATTATATTGACTATCCTGTTAACAAAAGTTCTAAAGCGTCCACACACATTTGAGTGCATATTATCTGACAGATGCTTTCACTCATACTTTTCATTCAGTACTTAAAAGAGCTCTTTAAGGTTGGTGTCATCTCCATTTTAGAGAAGAACCAAAGGCAAAGAGATGGTAACTAATTTCCTAAGGGCACAGTAAATCTCAGACCTAGGATTTGGATGGACTTCTGTTTCCTGGACCAGTGCTTAATCCACTCCATCAGAGTTGACTTCTGTGGATTCTGCTTAAAATCCTGAGGTCATCATGACAACGTGACTCCTGTGTGAGACAGTCCAGCTTACTCCACAGAGTAGGGAGTGCAGCAAGAAACTACAAACAAAAGTGATCGCATCTTAGGCACCATGACAAGCTGATTTACCTTATCTTTCCCTGGTTACTCCACACTTTAGATGTGAAAGGTCATATATGCTCAGGGTCTATTGTCAAAAGTGCTCTTCTAAAGCCATCGCACTACCCACCCAACCTCACCGTAAGGGAAACTTCTTCCATTTGGTTAAAGTAACTCTGCTTCCTCTTGCCATATCCTTAGAGGCAGAAGAAATGACAGCTCATATTATCAACAAGAGAATACCTTAGAGGATCTACATTTACTATCTCATAACACTTCTAAAACCTCCAGGACACTATACTCTTCTTTACTTATGTCACTTCAGAGGTTTTTTTTTTGTTCACAAGTGCTGCTTCTTCTCGTTCCCTGACTGCCTGGATTCCATAATTTTGCCTGCCTTGGCCTTCCACCCACAGTTTATTACCTTTCTACTGAGCATAAGCCATGTCCCAAACACTGAGTGGTAATATGATAGAAGAGAAATGGATTTTTCACTCAAGAAGCTCACAGTCACATGGAAGAGGAAAGTGCACAAATAAGACACTTTTATGAAAAGTGCTAACTGTACTGACACAGGTATGGGATAACTGTGCAGGCACTTCGGTCAGCCTGGGGCCTGGCACAGAAGTTAACTAATGTTAAATCTTGCAGGACAGGTGGGCATTGTCCATGTGAAGAAGCAAGTGGTGTCTCTTCTAAAGGTAGAGACAATGGTAACCATGATGACCAGAGATGCTGGTGTTGCTTAAGATGAACAGTGAGGGCTTAGAGACAAGGTAGGGCAGGAGAGGACCCCGTTATTAGGGATTTACATTGCTGGTCACAGGAAACCACTGAGAGTTTCATAGGGGAAGAGGCAAGATAAGATTTGCATCACAGGACGGTCACAATGGAGGCAGATGGAAGAGACCGATTGGGTAAAAAGACTGGAATGAAACAGGAAGACCAGTCAAGAGATTGTTGTGGGTATCTGCACAGAGAGCCTGGGCTAGTGCAATAACAGCACAGGAAAGATAAGTGTTTGGATTTGGGAGATATCTAGGACATCTCAACATCTCTAAATTCTTATGTGTCCTTCCATAGTCCCGGACCACTGGTCCTCCCTGCTGGCCTTTGCTGACTTTGTGTTAGTGTTCAATCCATTCCTTCCAGCCTTCTCCACCCTCTTTTTTTTTTTTTTTTTTTTTGTGGTACGCGGGCCTCTCACTGTCGTGGCCTCTCCCGTTGCGGAGCACAGGCTCCGGATGCGCAGGCTCAGAGGCCATGGCTCACCGGCCCAGCCACTCCGCGCGGCATGTGGGATCTTCCCGGTCCGGGGCACGAACCCGTGTCCCCTGCATCGGCAGGAGGACTCTCAACCACCGCGCCACCAGGGAAGCCCTCTCCACCCTCTTGGACTGCTGGCTCCCAACCCTGTTAGAGCTGGGGCCATTTGGGGTCTAAGTTGATCCTGAATCTATTCTGAATCACGTATATCTTGGAGTTTCTCTTAGTTTTAACGGTTCACGATCACTTATTTGTAATACAAAAAAAATCAAAGATGCTCTTCAAACCCAAGTGTTTTCGCAAGTTTGAGCAAATTCACTTGACCACAGAGCTGAATATGAACTGATGTGAGAACTTAGTGTAAATACTAAAATGTTCTGTCACACAAATATTAGTGAATTTGATTATGTAGTGCTGGCCCAGACCCTTCCGGGGATATATGCTCTGTATCACCATTCTGAAAACCCCGAATCTCTGAATTTGGCTAATGGGGCTGCTAATCAGGATTTTAGACCTCTGTCTGCATTTTCCCTCATGCCTATGATGTAGAATCAATGACTGTGGCCAACGTTTTCAGTATGTACTGATACGATTGAGTCTCTTTCTCTATTTCTCTAATTCAGTTGTGCTGTGAGTGCTCCTTTATATGCAATTTTAAAACTCCATCAAGGAAATCCACTGAGAGAGCAGCTGTTCCATTTAAACTGTTCAGAAATATCTCTGCTAGTTTAAAAATATATGATTTCAAAGACCTATTTAACCTTTGCACTGATTTTTCAAAGCAACAGTTTATTCAATTAAAAAGAAACATTTAAAAACAGATAATATTTTTTGCAGTATCTTAGCAACAGGTGATTGAACCCATGCCTAGAACTAGGAGTTGAGATTTTGCCGAAAGGGCCACATACTAGTGATATCTTCCTTTTAACAAATGGAATAAATCTAATATTGTTTTGGACAAGTTGTGCTGGGTTACATCATAATATGAAATTCTGACAACAGAGCCACACTGCAGGGAGGACAAGCTAAGAGTAAAGGTTAGGTCCTATAGAACCCCGCAGCTTTTAAGAGAGAAAAGCAAATACCGTGATCTCCTTCATGCCTAAGCTTCAACTCAGGTGCCTAAAGGGAGTGTGATTAGGCAAGTTTATCCTGGGGCCCCTGGTCATTCAGAATTCAAGTGACCAGCAGTGACCTCTGAGGCAGAGAGCTCTGCCCGACTCTTGATAGTGGTTCACATAGAACTAGAAACAGTGATTCTTAACTCATTTGAGAATTTGATATAAGCCTCACTATAGAAAATTGCACCTTTGAAATATACATGCAAAATATTTGTATGATTTCTAAGGGTTTCTGCAACAGGTTAAAACCAACTTTGAATCCCAAATTGTTCACTGTGCCCTGGTAATAGATCCCTCTGTTACATCTTGCTAACTTCCATAACCTCAGTGGAAACAGGAAGAAACAGGGTGAGTGAGGTGACTAGTTCTATGGTCCTGAGCATACGTCACAATATAACCTGCCCATTTATACAGACAAAAAGTGGAGTAAGGGTGTTGGGGTATAAAGTCCCATTAATGTTAATTAAGGATGAAGTGAGCTTTTTTTTAAAGCTGTCCTGCCCTTGGAAATTTATGTGCTGATTGGTAAATGTTGGTAGATGCAGTGTTAACCACTAAGGAAAACCCCCTTTGAAAAACTAATTAAAACAACCTTTAGTACACGCTCAAGAATGTCTTCAGTCAAGGCCAGTTGTCCAGCTACATTTGCAAAAAGCCCGAAGTATATAATAACCACCTAATATGTGTGCTGCAATAATGAGATGATATATGTGAAATATCTAATAGGCTGGTAACATATAGGTGCCAAGTACATTGTAGTAATTATTATCATAATTATTGGATATAATTATAATCGTGTAGTGTGATGCAATTGCTAGCATAATCTCTGACTCAATTTGGGCGAAGCCAAAAGAGACCACACATTGAAACAGCAAACCATTGAAAATGTTTTGTAGGTCTCTCGGAATCTCTTTCTGATCAGAGGAAATCTTGATCTCTTCCTTAGTCAGTTATCCAGCAAGTATTTACTATTTTCAGATTTCTAATTTATGCCAGGCACTGTGCTAGGGGCCAGAGATTCAGAGATAAGTACACGGTGGTCTCTGCCTTCAAGAGGTATGCAATCCCGAAGGAGAAAGACACATATAAATATATGATCGCGATACTGTGTGGAAAGCGAGAGAGATGCACCCACGGTATTCTGAGAGCACAAAGGAGGTCAATCTAACCTGGGTCGGCAAGGGAGGTGGCTTAGCCCAGGTTTCATCAAAAACAGAGACTTGGGCAAAAGCTTACCTGCTAACACTTAGGAGTGCAACACAGAGAACCAGGACAGAAGTAAAATGGAAAGTCGGGGGAGAAACACAAGATGAGGGGTGCACTGCCCATGCGGCCACAGCTTCAGGACAAATGTGGACGGTTGTTCCTTTCCTCACATCATTCTGAGAGAGACCACATGAACTGCCTCTTCTCAGAACAATACACGGGGTTGCGGAGGAAGGGAGAATAATTTTTCTAATGGGTTTCTTCTGTCTTCCATCTCCCACTGGTGAAAGTCGATTAACTCTTGGATTGTACCACCTGGTTCCCTGGGCCAGAGCCCCCAGGGGCCAGTCAACCTGTTTTGGTCAGTTGGCATAGCGCACAAGGTTCCTCGGGCCATAGTGGAGACCACCAGCTACAACAACATGGCGCCAAAACTAAGGGACTAGCTCAGCCTCTGGCTCAGGCTTTTCAGTCTAGAAAGTACAAACGGTCAAGACTGAGAGGAAGGGCTGGCAGAGTTGCACAAATCTAGGGTAGTTAAGAGCTGCATCTGTATAGAAAGGAACGAAAGGGCTTAGTACAGATTGTCAGAAGCTGGCAGGCATCATGAGTTGAGAGGGAACAGAGCACTTACTAGTAAGAAATTTCATGCTCTAACAAAGGTTTAGGCGAACAGGGCTTGAACCACAAGCACTGACTGGAGAACATATAAATCTGAGAGGGAAGGAAATTTACAATGAAAAGAGCGGACTTCTTCCTCCAACTGTATACATGATGGAAAGAATGGGGGCAGACAGAAGACCAGGAGACATTTCCTCCTGCAGAAATACCCCTGTAGCCAAAGGAAATGATTTCCCCTCCAAAGATGCAGAGCATTCTTTATCCCCTTCATCTACCCGTTCTCTCCTGCATTCATTCATTCATCCAACATCTATTCAGCGATGCCTGTCATAATAGGCACCTGGTGAACGGAGTGACTAGGTGGCCCTTGAGGTGCTCACATCTAGCAGTGACACATAAGCAATACCTGGAGGTGAACACTCCAACAGAAATGTGTAACGGTGGGAGCACGGAGGAAGGGAGGGGTTACTCTTTTAAGGGAGTAAGAAAATGCTCACTGCCTCACAAAGGAGGCACATTATAAACCGAGCCTTGGGGACAGTTTCAGTTTGTCCTGCAGGGAAGACAGAAAAAAATATCGCCATCCACGAGGGCATCATGCATAATCAGAACTGCGAGGGGCCGTGTTCTGTGTGACTGGAGCTTGGGTCCCATGCCGAGTCAAAAAGCAGACCGGTGGCAAACTTAGGATAATAATTCAGAGCATCTTACTTCCACCGGGATAATCTTTCTATAAACTGTTGTTTCTTTCCACGTCAATCAAAAACCAGTTGCAAAGTATTCAATGCTTTTAAGGCTACCCAAACCCATAGTGGGGCTACCCAAAAGGAAGAGATAGAGCCTTTGCTCTTAGAATGCCACCCTGCAAGAGCTCACACCCAGACAGCCATCCACTGGAGAACTCTTTCCCACCCCAGCTCACCTTGGGGTCAGCCCACCAGAAATGTGCTTGGAGTGGCAGCACAGCTGGCAGAAGGTAACGCCTGCCTCTGCCTTTGATCTGCGGGCATGGTGATTGTCAGACTGTACATTTCTGCGAGTGATGAAAACACTAACAATACCCCACCCCAACCCTTAACCCTGAACCATGAGATTGATAACATTCTCCAGAACAAGCAAGGGTATGGTCTGGACCTTGAGCCCTGGCGTTTGGAAGAAAACCCTAAATAGAGCCTCCCTGGTTTGGGGCATGACATGCTGGTGGTGCTGGGGATTTGCTCCTTTGCAGGCAGATGTCACATTCAAATGAAAGTGGTTTTACACAAGGGATCTGAAAAAACCCGAGAATGTTTGCTATTAAATTCAGGCTGGCTGGCCCACCCCAAGCACTGAGACAATCTGCCTCTATGCTGGGAAGGAAACTTGGAAGGATGTCTCTAGGCCTTGGCACAAAACAGGCTTTCTGGGCCTTGGTGACATATAGGTGCTTTGTAATGTAGCCCATTTGTTATGCTGTTTAAATATGTATACGCTGGGTATGGAAAGCTAATATCTGGAACAATAAGGTAATCCTATATGCTTTTTCAATGAAAAACACCAGGATAGGGTGACTTGCTGCCAGAGTTCTGCCATTCTGGCTTAATTCTGTCTTTCAGTTATGTGATATCTCTGAAGGCATACTTTGTTAAAACTGCGTGGAGAAAATGAGCCACAAACAATATCCACTCCATCTTTTAGGATCAGGAGTCCAATTAAACATAGCTTCATTTGAAACTCAAAGAAACAACCAGGGAAGCAAACTTCTCAGCTGTCTGGTCCCCGCTCCCAGTGGCCCGCTGCACTGTCTCTAAAAGATGGTTAAGTGTGGCAAACATGGGGAAAGAGGTGAGTGAGGAGAACAGAGCTATGCTTTCCCAAATATTTTGAAAAGTGCTTCATAGGAGGGAGACATCAAGATTCTTTGGCATGTTAGAGAAAGAGCAGCGTAGCTTCCTGGGGGCCATGATTTTTGGCCACATGTTCCATTGGTGTGGAACAAATAGTTAAAATCAAAAATAAAATTGGTAGGGGTGGGACTGCAGGGAAAGGGGCTAGTGAATCTATAGATAAGCAGGTGTCAACAGAGCTCTGGAGATAAGAGACCTCGCTCCCCATGGAGCGCTGCCAGCCTGAGAGTGGGAGTGGCAGCCAGGCTCCCGCAGGCAGCACTTCCTTGCTCACGGGCTTTCTGTTCCTGCTCGCCTTCTGCTCCTTGGGGAGAGGCAGCATGGCTAATGGAAAGAGCCCAGACACTGAAGTTGGGAAGCCCTGATTTTACATCCTGGCCCTGGGTGTATTCACATTGGAGTGAATTATTTATCCACCCTGACCTTCCAGTTCCTTTATGAAAATGTGAATAATGGTCTTAAACTGACAGGGTTGCTCTAAGAAATCAAAGTACTGTAACGTATAAAATTGCCAAGCACAGTGTCTGATATCAACTGGGATGCCACCAATAGGCAGCTGACCCAAGATGCATGATGGCCCCTAAAGAAATAATCATCTTAAAAACATGCAAGATGAAGCCCTACCAGATACCTAACAAACAGGACTCCACTGACATTTCTCCAACCCTTGACGGCCCCAGTGGCTGCAGGAGGACCTGGTTCCCTCAGTTTAGTTCCTCAGGTCCACCTCCTACGCCACCTCCTCTGAGAAGCCTTCACTGATTCTCTAGGACAGGAAGCTTCGTGAGCCTCTTCTGTACTCCCAGTGTCACAGAACATGCTGCACTTCATTACGATTCCGTGTATCCTTGTCTGTTTCCTCCACCAGCCTGTGGCCTCCCTGGGAATCACGTCTTATTTATCTCTGTATCCTCCCCTCGCCGCGGGGCTAACACAGAGTGATACAGAATAAGCATTTCCAACATAACTGACGAATGAATGAGTGTATGAATAGATGAATAAGTGAACAGGATTAAGTGAATAACTATTTCCTTCATCTCCGAGCTGAAAGTTCAGACAGATTTCTAAGTCATGAACAGGTTTCCCCAGTCTTGTCACTAACCATGAAAACACAGGCAGGGAAGCCCTCAGTAAACCACATCTCAAAGAAACGATAGTTTCTGAGCTCCTTTTCTCTGGGTAAACGTCTATCTGTGGAAGCATGGAGTCGTGAAAACCACTGTCAGGCTCAGAGAGGAGCTCACTGCCTTGAGGGTGGGTGAACTGAAATTGTTTAGCAGCCAGAGCTTCCTCACTGGAGCAGGTGTCTTATTCCTTTGTTTAAATCTTTCCAGCATCATTTACTTGGGACTTTCACAGGCTGCTTCTGTCTCAGACGAAAGCATGATTCAGAGCCACCCTTGCATTTGCTGGCCCAGTTACATTCCCAAGAAGACAATTTTTCAGAAGAAACATCAAGGCCCATCTATACTTGGAGGCAGCAAAAAGCACACACCCAAATGACAACTATGGCTGGTGCCTCCACAGAGGCATCCACGTCATCTTCCTTCTGGCCTCAGGAGAGCTCAGTAACAGACCAGGCTGTCCTGTTCTCTTGTTCACATTATATTAAACGCTCACTCCATCTCTGAGGGCAGCCCTGATCAACAAGAAATGGAAGTCTGGGAAGGCACACACCTACGCTGGAGGTGTGGATCGAAAACGGGAGTGGGTAAGAACAGAGGACATGAAATACCAGAGGCATTTCAATCACAGAAGCTATTTTTGCCTTGTTAGACAAATAAACAGCGGGAAATGGAGAATCACAAGAAGTCTTCGGACCTCTGTTCAATCTTTCCTCTATCAAACCTTTACTGAGCCCAGAGTGGTTTGAGTGTCCACGCATGGCTGTGGGGCTGCTCGCATCAGGTCCTGGAGAATCAGGATTCCCACACGCTCTGCCGGGGATTGACAGAGGGCCCAACAAGTAAGTAAATGCCCCTTTCGTCCTAAGTTAATTCACCAGATACTTAGTGTAACTTTAGATTTTTGACTAAATGGGCTTGTGAATATTTTACCCCATTTTAGACAAGCTTACTCTCCAGTAATTGGCAGCGCCCAACAATTCTTTAAGTCCCTGAAGGGGCAGAACCTTCTGGTCCAAGACTGCTCTCAAAACAACTGAGAGCAAACCAGGTGGTACTCTCTCTGCAGGCAGGCTGGTTTCTAAAGAGACAGGTGATGCTGACTTCAATTTCTTTTCCCAGCTCACCAACTGGGTAACTCCCTCCTCCTCCAAAGGAGTGAAGGGTAGAGAGGGCTGGAGTGTTACACTGGCTATAAGTCCCTCTGTATACAAACATAGGAACTCCCTCTTTTGATATGACTAATGCTCACATATAGCTCCTCTGTGACCTGCTGCTCCCCCAGGAAGAGAAGAGCTAGTCCTACTCTGTTAGTTAGACTTCAGCATAATCATGATGAAGTAAGAGTCCATGGAGATTCCCCTTGCTATTGGAGAAAATCCACAAAAACCAAATTAACCAGAATTCAGGCGAGTGTTCTCCTCTCTCCGTGGGACCTTGTACTTTTATCCCCCTACAGGAGAAAAATAGTAATCACAACAGAGTTGATTAATACCTGAAATTTACTCAGAATCATAACAGCTATTTCTGGTCTGGGCCAACAGACATTTGCCTAATTTCTCAGAACTTCTGCAGCTAAAATTATATGCCATGAGACATGATAATTAAAATAATTGTACTGTAAGAATGGACCTAACACAGCCTTAAGGATGTTTCTTAGAAACCACTTACTAAGACTGGATAATTAACAGACGTTTCACATATATGCTCAATGCTTAATATGAAATGTATGGAATTTATTATTTATAACAAAGGTTAATTTAAAGAATTAATTACTAATTACTCAAAAATTTTCCATTTTCCAAGCATTATAGCTAGCCTGGCTTTCACTGCATTGTCCTTTAAAACAAATAAAACTGAGTCTTGATTTCTGTCAGTTAAATAAATATATTCTGTTGAAGCTTAAATTATCATCCATCTTAGCAAAAGGGTTATACGTTATATTAGCAGTCAGTGACTGATTATTTATTCTCTTAAAGAGTAACTGAAGGAGATTAATATTCTGATAAGCTTGTCACTGATTTCTGAAGAATGCCTGGCTTTCTTTCATCACTTGAACTATAATGTGTCAGACATAAATTCCATTACACTTACAATTAGTACTAATGCCCCCCAAATTATATTTAATGGAAAGGTCATCATTTTAACTACAAATAATTTCTTTCTTAAAAGTCCTAAATGGATTTCCATGAAAAAAATCATAGTTAAATTAATGTTGCAGAAAGGACAGTAAGTAAATCAGAAAGACGTAAGTTGAAAAAAAAGACATATATTTTGCTTATTTTTCCAGCTGGATTACATTTTTCACTCATGTTCTGCCAGTATGGGTTTTTAGGTGATAGGGGGAGGAGATGAAGAGAGAAAGAAAGAGAAGATGGGACCTCATGCTGGCTAGGTACTAGGTATGTTTCAGACACAGTGCAAGATGATTAAACATTGCTTCTTCCAATTCTTACAATAACCCTGAAGTAGACATGTTTCCTACTTTACAGAGTAGCAAAAAGAGTCTCCTAGAGGTTGAATCCCGTAGGTAACTTCACTCCCTCAGGGTACGAGGAAGTGAAAATTAAACCTAGGCTTGTCCAGCTCCAAACCTCCCACCCCCATAGACAGTGGTTGTTCCTTCTCATTCTTCTGGGTAATGACAGCTGCTGGCAAGAGCTCCACATTCCCACCAGCATGATGGGTAAAGGCCTGACCTAGACTATGCTGGGGTAAGTGATCGAGAGACTAAGTCTGCCCTGTGGCACTCAGAGTCCCTCTGATTTTTCTGTAAGCTGAGTTCCCCTATGCATTTCTTCTCAGACATTTCTGGAAGCATCAATGAGTATAAAGGAATATGAGACAAATAAGATAATAACTGAGCCAGTATTTTGACAGGAGGACTATAGTGCTTCTTAACATGAAAACAGCATGTTGTGAAATGACCATGTTTTAAAATGACCATGGGATTTAGAATTAAAAGACCCAAGTTTTAAGTCATGAGAAGCTAGACATAAATTAACAACAAAAGACCTATTTCCTATAAATTTCAACACACACTCACACACACACACACACGCACACACACACACTGATCCCTATATGAGACAGAGTTTACTTTAATAAACTATTTAGAAATAAGAACACATTGAGTGCCTCTCACTGGTTATGTGACCTTGCACAAGCCACTTCTGAACCTCAGTTTCCTCCTCTATAAGTAGGAAGATTGGATTACATCACTGGGTCTCAAAGTGGGAACTTGTTAGAAATGTAGCTTCTTGGGCCACATCCTAGAACCACTACAGTAGGCAGGTCATCTACATGGGTCCGCATGAAGTTCTAAAAGGTTCTGTGCCCAATAATAAGTGCAACCCCTTCCCATTGCACTTTGCACATCCTTTTAGTATACACTATTCATTGTGAACAACAAACACTCATTGAGTATTAACTGTGTGTCTAGTGGAGGCATCCTTTGATACACAGAGCCTCAGCCCCTACGCTTTGAGAAGTTCACTGTCTCCTGAGAAGAAAAAGGCAAGTCAACAGAAAACCAGGCATGCTAAGTGCATTGTGGTAACCCCAGGGGCTATGGAAAGACGGAAGAGGGAGCAGTGACTCAGAATGGAGGAGCTTTAACTCAGGTAGGGGATGGGGAAGGGAGAGGGAGAGAAGAACTCAGGTTATAAAGAGAAGGCTTCTGGGAGAGGGGAATTTTTCTGCATATTAAGTCCAATGCGAAAAGTATTAATTTACATATTTTTGAGGGGAAACGGAAGATCACAGCAAAATGTCCAGGTTCACACAACTACTGAGTAAATAGATGAAATTTAAAGGCAGATCTCTGGACTTAGAAGTTCTATTTTATTCGATTCTGTGCTTCTACAGTCCTTGTAGTAAAGCAACTGTTAGGGGATGATGGAGCCCACCCCCTCATTCCCCCCACCCCCAGGAATAAAGTACAGTCTCTGTAGGTCTGGAGGCAGGGGGAGGAGTCCTTCAGCAGTCAGTGAGGCAGCAGTGGCAGAGAGCTGGGGCCCAGGCAGTCACCAGTGAGCCTATTAAATGTATCAGATGTCATCGGTACCTCCTTTATCCTTCTCACTTTGGACCTCACAGGCTGATAAGAAGGGGAAAGCGTTATAACCCAGAAGTAAAACTGTTGCATGATTATAACCCCGACAGCCTCCCTCTAATGAGCTTCCCTGCAGATAGGGAGAGGGGAGAGTGCTTTGATCTCCAGGAGCAGGAGGCTGAAAGGACCACTGTTTGGAGCAAAGCCGTCTGATGGGGTCCAGTCTTCCAGTAATCAAAGTCACAGCTACCATCTGAGCCATTTGTGAACCGCAGATAAGATTAGCTGCTCATTTGATAGATCAGCTACCACCATCAATGGAGGCTAATTGTATCTGAAATACGACCAGGGGAGTGTCAGCTCCTGGAGACAAGCAGACTTCATGCTGAGTTTGAAGCTGGGACAACATTTTGTGTTTGAAAACTTGAGTTAAACGTTAATGCGTGCGTTTTCCTCCTTCTTCCCCTATAGCCACGAGAGGAGAGGAAACGTGGGTCCTTTGAATTAGACATCGATCTGTACTCATATTTTTACAAAGGTTCTGCATTGTGGTGTCAGAGAATACGTCCTTTTTGGGTGCAAGACTGTAGGTCCAGGAATATTTGCACCATGGAATTCTTTCATAGCTTCAGAGCTAAAAATGGAAAGTGCTCCGGCTTTGGAAAATCGTGTCCAGGAAGACAGGCTTTGAAATTCTAGAGTGTTGTGTGCTGTAGGAAAAGAAGGGATGATTGGTCGGTTGGAATTTGAAGACATTTATATGGGTAGCATTTTGCCTCAGAGGCTGATGTGACTGACAGCTTTACTTTCCTCGAATTTATTCCCATGTCAGTAGAACTTGAGCTTGAAATGAATCACGACTAGGCAACTTGGACGGCTCCGACGCTTTGGCAAATGAAGAAAGCCCATCGTTCCACTCCACATCCGCTGAAGTTGGGTCTTTGCTACTAAAGATATCATCCGTTCTTTTGTATTCTCCAGGCACAAGAACATTTGATTTCTCGTCCTTTGTGAACATTTCTGTCTGTGATTGTAAGCCATTTTAACTTTCCTCTTTTACTAAGGGGAGAACACAAATCCCCCACTCCCATCTCACCAAGCTGCAGCTCGGGCTGCTCTATTTCCAGCCTCATCCACTATAGCTCTTAAATTGCTAGGTTGTCCCCATGTCCAGGCGGCTAGTGAAAGCTGCCTGAAAATGGCAAGGTATATGAGAAGCACCTCATTATGGCTCCCAAAATACACAGACCCAGAATAGCCTTGTGCAGTTGGGGTAAGAAAAGAATGAGGGGACCAAGAACAGAAACCCTGTCTCCCACCCTGTGTAAGAGCTAGAGGAAAGTTCTGTCACCTTCCCATAAACTCTCAAGCTCTGATGGCCTAGCAGGGACCACCTTCATGGACTTTCTCCTACTTCCCAGGTTGGGTTGATACCCTGTCCTGTCAAGCATCCGACATCTCAGGTTTAGAAACTATCTTAACCTTGCAGAAGATGGTGACCATGGTGACAATGCTCCAGTGGGACCTCTAGGTTCGGGTCTCAGAACCACAGAACATTACAGGTAGAAGAGCCTTTATAATGAATAGTGCCCTTAAGACGTACCAGGCACTGGGCAACGCGTTTTCACTCCATAACTCATTTAATCCTCATCAGTAACTTCAGAGGGAGTTACAGTTATTACTTCTGCTTTAAAGAGGAAGAAATTAAGACTCAGAAACGTTAATCATATTGTCCCAGGAACACAGCTAGGAAGTGGCAGAGCTGGCATATGAAATCAGATTTGTCTGACTGATG
Organism: Globicephala melas; assembly: GCF_963455315.2. Lineage (NCBI taxonomy): Eukaryota > Metazoa > Chordata > Mammalia > Artiodactyla > Delphinidae > Globicephala > Globicephala melas. The sequence continues at coordinate 76,389,603 of NC_083325.1, forward strand.
GCAAAATCTTCCCTTTTTAATACTGTGAAATACATCACTTGGGTTATTCCAACCTTTTTTTTTTTTTAATGTTTTGCAACAAAAAATTTGACTAACCCACTTTAGCACAGCTAGGAGCATCTTTGAAATACAGATGTGCAAGCACTTTTCTCAAATCACATAATCATAGGATACTTGGAACTAGAACCCAGGACTCAACTCCCAGGCCATTTCCCTGTTTGCTCTGTATTTGTTCCGAAGCATAAGGTGAATCCACTCTGCATCTGGCACACATTGGGATGATGCCAACAGAGGATGCCAGGAAAAAGCCCTTCTACATCCAAGAGGACCACACAAAAAACTGAGAATCAAGTGCAAATTTCTGATCACTAATGATGAAGCAGGTGCTTGCTTTCTAGAATACTCCATGCTTCAGAGGTGCACTTTCTTCAAGGATTCTAGATGGCTAAGGATTGCCTACTTGACCCAATTACTAACTCCACGTATCAAAATCCTGAGGTTTGAGGATCATAGTGCTTTACTAGGTCTTGTCTGGACCTCAGCAAATGGGGTGTGAAATCAGGGAGGCAACTGAGATACAGTAAAAGAGAATTTGTGACTGCCAAGTTCTGTGACATCAGGCCTCAGGAATTAAGATGGGCAGGAAGTGCTCTGAGATCAGGGACAGACAGGTCCTTTCCTGCAGAACTGTGGGTGAAGACTATTTGCCACAGGTGGGGAACATTACCCACCATTTGAAGAGCTTCTTTAGGCCTCCTGTCAACAACCACACCATGACTCTGCTACAAGCATCTTAGGTTGCTAGAGGGAATCAGGCTTTCTTTTTTCTTGACCTCACTCACACTTTCCCAGTTTTTATTTTCCCATGTAGTTTTACCTCATGTCTTGGAGAAGCACCTTTAGCCATTCCTAACATTCTGAGCATGATTTAATTCAGTTCAACAGTGCTTGCTGAGCAGGCTCTGTGCTGGGATGCAGGGAAGAATGTGGAGCCCACCTCCGGGCATCACGGGAGCACACCTGGAGGTCAGCCTTGCCCGCGAATTAAATTTCCCCAGGATTCCAAATAGGAATGGAGGATAATTCCACACTGCCTTGGAAGTCAGGAGGCCTGGGTTCCTTCTAATCTGACCTCAGTCAGCTGTCTCACTTTGAGCAAATCCTGGTTTTTTTCTCTGGAACTCATTTTCTACACTTTAAAAATGAGGAGACCCTATGGGTCTTACTCTAAGTCTGTATGATTCTAAATCTTTGTACATTGTCTCCAGGGAACATTCTGAAAGAGGCTGATTCTCAGTAGGCACTAAAAGGATGAGTACAGAGGGACATTTGATGAAACACCTGACTACTACTCTTCAAATGTATCAAGGTCATAGAAGATAAGAAGGACCAAGAAACTGTCACAGATTTGAGGAGACCAAGGAGGCACGACATCTAAATGCAATGTGTGGGAGCCTGATGGGATCCTGGAACAGGAAAGGGATGTCAGTGGAAAAACTGGGGAAGTGTGTAAGTCTATAGTTAATAGTATTGTGACAGTGTCAATTTATGTTTTGATATCATAGTTATATAAGATGTTAGCATTAGAGGAGACTGGGTAAAGAGTATATGGAAACATTCTATAATGTCTTGCAAATCTTTTTTAAATAAAAAATTATCACCATATAAAAAATTAAAGATAATTAAAAACATGAGTATATATTTTCCCAGAAAGTGGGACTGTAAATTTCTCAAGGCCAGGGGTCTTCTTTTCTCTTTCTATATGTTCTTTAGCACCTAGCACAGAGGTATACAGCAGTAAGTTCTCAAATTCTTATTGAAATCAAGTTGGCCAAAAATTATTCATAACCAAATTTTAACCTGGAATAGAGCAACGTATAACCCTGTCACTGTTATAAGAAGTTAGTATTGCAATTGTGGTATTTCTACAACTAAAACCTTTAAAAAAAACTCTGGAAAAATGCCATCGTTTCCTGGCACCAAGGAAAAGAAATCTTTCCACGTTCAAGTCAGATAGCCAGACTGATTTAGGAAAATAAAAAGGAAAGAAAGAAAAAGTAACAACACAAAAGATCAAGTGGCTCCTTTAAAAAAAAAACCCATCATCTTTGCTATTTGGACTGAGCCAGAAGCTCCAGATAACAGAAACCACTAAAGAAAAAAAAAGAACAAAAACCCTCGGGGCTTTCAATTTGTTTTTCATAATAAATGAATTGCCCCCACCAAAATGCAGCCTTGAGGAGTTAATTAAACAGCTGCCCCCATGGCTGATTCTGAGATGTTAGGAGGCCCATGACAGGCTGCTAAACAAATGGGGCAATAAAGGTGTGGGCTGTTTGGCTTGATTGAAGAGCTTGAGTTTTTCACCCTTTAGTCTCTAAACCATCTGGAAGTGAGTTCATGGAATGTGGGATGGCAGTCTCTCTGCTCTTATCTACTGATAAGATTCTCAGCCTCAAACACATGTACTAGAAAAGCAGGGAACAAATATTTTAGACCTTAAACAACTTGCAAATCCCTCTAAAGTTCATGTTGTGCTATAGCACAGAGGGAAGTACACTCATCTCACATTTTGTCTCCACTGAATGAATCTAGGGCTTTTGATGTCAAAATAAGCCAAGACTGAAAAGTTGATCGAAAGGAAAACTGTGCTTCGGTTTTGATTCATGAGTTTCACCCGCTTTCTCCGAGTCTCCACAAATTTTAGGCTATAGAGGTCAGGCTTCTGAGAGTTGCCCTAAGATGAAACTACCATGCAAAGGATGTTTGAGCAAAGAATCTGAGGATAAGGACCAATATCTTTCCATGTGTACAACTGTTGTTCAAGTTGAATCATAAAAAACAAAATATCTGAGGATGGCCTACAACTTCCCTGACAGAGGGTTCAGGTGTCTGATGACAAAAAGGTTTGGCCGCTGGGAATGAAAGAAATATGGAGATTGTTCTTTTTGCTTTTAAAGTCTAAAAGTGAAAGATTATAAGTAGTGTGTATAGCTGTTGTGATAGGCATGTGTCTGGTGGGTATATGAGATTGTGTGTGGGTGTGAGTGTAAAATTAAATTTAAACATAGTCAGAAAAAACATAATTAGATGAGGCTAGTAACATCTTGGGTGAGACGTACACACACACATACACATAAGACTGAAGAGATGCAGTAGCCTCCAAAAAGCTTTCAGAATTCTACCATTTTAATCATTCATTCAGTCCCCTATTTTTGAGCTCCTAGTATGTTCTAGGCACTAAGTGGGCCTTAGGAATATAAAGTCAGGTGATACATTTAAACCTTGTTCTCAAAGACTGTGCAATCTACTGAAATAGACAGACATACAACTCTAGGACACATTTATAGGACAGAGTGATAAGGGCCACCATAAAAGCAAATTCAGATTGCCCTGTAGGGCCAGACACAGGGTAGCAGCGAACAGAGAAAATACCTAATGTGTCATTTGTTTTTCAAAACAAAAGATGTTTCTCCCTTTCTTGGCTCATCCCACCTCAGACTGATCTTTAAACTCAAAGAAATACTAAGGCTTTAGTATTTCTTTGTGGAGCTGGAAAAACACAATAGCACTCTTGATCAGAATGTTTCTTCTCTCTGGTCTCAAAAATCTCAAGTTTAAGCTGTTTGAATGACTGCTAAAATTATTTTTAAAAGAATAAGAAAATCACCACGAATTTCATTTATTCAGTCAAATGTTTTTTAAAGTGCTGATTCTGGTGCCCACGCCAGACAGTTCAGCACCTTTGTCTTAACTCTTTCAAAAGGGGCCACTCTGGTGTTAATTTCTTATAAAGCTTAATTGTTTTCATAGTGAAAAAGTGATCCTATTTCCCTTTGCTGACAAAAAGCAAAGTGATAATTTTATCTATACAATCTCACTAGAGTCAGAGAAGTTGTCTAAAGGCATTATGACTAACTGCAAAGCAACACAAAGATAATGATGGTCTATTGGACAAAATGATTTCAAACATCTTAGCTCTGGTCAAACAAAATCAATCGAATTACTTTATGCATAGCTGTGATATTAATATAATGTTCTTGTGAAACGAACAACAGGCAAATAAACCTACAAATACAGCAGCCATGACAGATCAGCTGTGATAAATTTGTTGAAATCAATGGTTCCCTTGAAAATATCACAGCTCTTTAAGGGCCCTATGTCTGTACTCACACATAGAATTCAACTGACTTCGTCCTTTGAATTTATAATTTTTTATATTATATACTTAAAATACCGTCAAAATACCCAAAATGGATATTCTGAGTTCCCTCTACAGCTCGTCAAATATGAATTCTTTTGATTTTACCAGGTGTGCTCCTGGGTTTAGTTTCTCTGGCTAAATGAGGAAAAGGCTTCTGCTTCCAGAGGTCAAGCATTATCTTGATTTAGCAGGTTGGGCCCCTGAATCACTGCTATGCTCAGTAGCAAAGAATGCAGGCTGGGGAGGATTAATTACCAAAGCCAGTAATCCTGACTCCAACCTCCAAAAATATGGGGAAGTCCAAAAAAAAATCTTGAAAGTGATTTGCAACATTCTGTTCAGATCAGCCTCATGAGTAATGTCACTCTGACACCTCTTACCCATGTAAACATAATTATCGCAGACACATCAGATATACCTTCTGAACCTTCTCCTTTTCACCCTAAGGCTCAATTTTCCCTCCTCTGAAAGAAGATCAACATAGTTGTAGTAATAGCTTCTTCCTCTGTCTTTCGTGAAACAAATACCCTCAAAGTGTTACGATGCTGGTAGCCTGTTTTATGACAAGTTGCGTGACTCCCACAGGCGTGGGCAAAAAATTAATTATGTACTTTGGTCTCAAACCCAGGGGATGTAGGCTCTCTTGGCAAAATCTGGTAAGCCAGACCAGACCCTGTAATTCCTGTCATTTCACATCAGCAAAATCTCTGTTTACTAGGAAGTAACTAGAGAGAAAATTCCCGGTTGAACATTAAAACTCCTAAACAGATACCACTTTCATTTACTTTGATCTGGGCTCAGTCAGCTCAAATTTTTCCACGAGATCACATGTCTGCTGTATCACAGGATTAATTCTGTGCATGAAAATATGCACAGCTGAGGTTATTCATCAATTGAACTTAAATAAAAGGCATCACTGAATTATATAAATATTTACATATATATACAATGCAAACACATATCTAGGTATCTATAATCTGTATCTATATCTAGACACACAAAACCACGCCACCTACTAGAGTGTGATATTGTCTAAGCAAGGGTCCTGGGTTCAGAATGCTAAATGTACCTTAATACATCCCTTCCATCAATAAAAGTTCAATACAATTATTGGGAAATTTAGTAGGAAATGAGGGAAAACAGCATCTCACAATAAATGGTACAAACAAGTTTTACTTAAAATTTGGAACCTAATACCATATGCTAATGGCTGGGCATAAATACAATTAAAACACAAATAACTAAGAAGAAAAGGTATTAAAACAGCTGATACAGCAAGAAATGTAATTGTCAAGGGATGCTAAAATCCCAAAGTTTATTACACACACGTACCCAATACGTGTCACATGGTGGATTCTTTTCCATCACAACAAACTGTCAGGGATTTTTAAAAATAATATTGTACCGAAGGAAGGGCTTAACGAACGTAACAGATTTGGAGACTTACATCCACATCCACTGTGTCCAGCTCAAGGTTTGGAAGGAGGCACATCCTGAGACTTGAGAGAATAGAAGGCAATTCTGATGGCTTCATACTTGCTTTGGGTATCTGGAAATTAACATTGAATAACTGATAAGCCAAGTACATGGTTCTTCTCCTTTGAGCCAGTATTTACGTACCTAAGCTTACATTTTATCTGTCATTCCCTTGGACAAGGTAAAGTGGAAACGTAGGTTTGTTCTAGAACCCCAAGGGAGTCCGAGCACAGTGAGTAGTGGGAGGTGTGTCAGATCACCTGGCTCTAAGTGTTATGCTCAAAGCTAAAGTCCTTTCTCTTATGGAGCTTATATTGGGAAAGAGGCACAGTGAAAGACAATAAACACATAAACCAGTAGGTAAGTGAATGGTATTTAAGTGGCAGTAAGTATTTGAAGATAAAGAAGGTATTTCCATGAGGAAGCAGAAGGGACCTCTCTAACTAGAATGATCTCATTGTGGATGTAACTTCTAAGCAAATCCTTTATCCAAACAGAAGAAATAGAAAATGCAAAGACCCTGAGGTAGGAGAAAAGTTATCTTGTTCAGGGCACAGAAAAAAGTCCAATTTGGCTTCAAAGATTGAGATGTTTGAAACATGATGGCTGTAGGCAAAATTCTAAGATGGCCCCCAAGATTTCTCACAGAAATTAATCTTTTCCACTGTATTCCTTCATATTCCCTTTCTTGTCCACGATGCATGAGATAGCCAGAAGAAAGTTCATCTGGATTTTTTCCCGTGCATCTAAATATATTTAGATTATTTCCAATTGTTTTCTTCATTGCTGTTTTTACTTTCTATTTATTTGCTTGTTAAAAAATGTATACAGATTTGTTTCTTTTAATGAGATTTGGTTCTTCCCTCCTCTTTGTATTTACTAAGTGGGCAATAATTCACAGGCTGAGTCTGAGAATGGGTTAATCCCTTTGCAGTCTGGGTATAACTGAGTTTCCGCCCTTGGTTCAAATGCTAAGTGAACCTGCATAACCAGCTTCAGGTGCAGTTTAATCTCTAGGCCACTGTTTATTTGTCAAAGGCCTTGATGTGCACTCCTGTAGGTCAAAAGGCACAGAAATGAGGGGTGGCAGAGAGGTCAGACCCTGGGGAACTGTGGAAAAACCTAGGACTCCAGTAGACTTGGCCATTAGCTCCCTGTGTGGCCTGGGACAGGCCCCAAAGCTCCCAAGGCTTCAGTTTCTACTTTTTTACATGAGGTCCATGGCCCAGAGAATCCCTGAAGGCCTCCACCTCCCCCACCCTGATATCTTACCCAGGAGACAGTGAACTCTAGGGAGAAGGGCCAATCCAACTTATAGAAAGAATTACTGCTGCCTGATCTCACTTCGTATTTCCTGAAGGGCAGTTCTTAATATTTGTTGAATATTTACCGGGTGGGGTTCTTTGTTAATTACCTTAGTACATTATCACATTTAATCTTCACAAAACTGTGGAATACTTACTGTTACTCTACTAAATTTTAGATAATAAAATTTAGACTGAGTTAAGGAATTTCATCAAATGACACAATTAGAAAGCAGCAAAGCTAGATTACTTCAGTTTTTATACATACCATGTTTTAATGTTTTAGCTCTATTCCAACTGCTAAAATATAAATTAAAAGCAATGCTCAATTACATAGGATCTTAAAATAATGTAAATGGCATAGATGTAATGCCAACCAGGTACCAAACACTACACTAGATGCTTTACATAATTTTCTCTGCAAAGAATATATTTCTATTCCCCATTTCCTGCTAAAGAAACTAGGATTTGGAGAGTTTAAGTAATTTTGCCAAAGTCCCACATCAAAACTGTGATGAGGCAGAGCTGCTGGTCTTTCTGACTGCAAAGCTCATTCTCTTCCACAGCATCTTGTGGCTTCTACATGACAGAGATCACTGGGGAATGGGATCATGTGTTATAAAGTAAGGCAAAGACACATGGTGGGCAGAGCATGGACACAGAGTTGAGGGTAGAGCAAAGGGATGGCTTTTTATGAAGAAAAAAATGAAGGTGTGAGATACCAGTTAGAATAGGCATCATCAGAAGATCTACAAACAACAAATGCTGGAGAGGGTGTGGAGAAAAGGGAACACTCTTGCACTGTTCGTGGGAATGTAAATTGATACAGCCACTATGGAGAACAGTATGGAGGTACTTTAAAAAACTAAAAATAACATTATCCTATGACCCTGCAATCCCACTACTGGGCATATACCCTGAGAAAACCATAATTCAAAAAGACACATGCACCCCAGTGTTCACTGCAGCACTATTTACAACAGCCAGGTCATGGAAGCAACCTAAATGCCCATCGACAGATGAATGGATAAAGAAGTTGTGGTACATATATACAATGGAATATTACTCAGCCATAAAAAGGAACGAAATTGGGTCATTTGTAGAGACATGGATGGATGTAGAGACTGTCATACAGAGTGAAGTAAGTCAGAAAGAGAAAAACAAATATCATATATTAACGCATATATGTGGAACCTAGAAAAATGGTACAGATGAACTGGTTTGCAGGGTAGAAAAAGAGACACAGATGTAGAGAACAAACATATGTTGACCATTAGTGCCCACTCTGCTTTGTACTGATTCAATATGCCTTGTTAAATACCAAAGAGCACAGGAACAACATGCCAATCCCCTCATAAATAGGCCCGATACTGTCCTCAAAGCTCTCAATCATGATATTGATACATCCTATCTGGCATTTTGCACCACGAAGACCAGGGACATAAACAGTAGTCCCTGAGGGATTTACCGAAGCCTCCAGGTTTCTGTCTTTCTACCAAAGGTCCCCCATGCAAGCATGCTAGGGTGCAATTGCCCGTCTCCTTCTTTTCCTCCCCTGCTCATCTTCCTTCTCAAAACCTATTTCCACATCCTGTCTGTCCTAGACTGCCCACACTTTGGCTCTTCTTTTGAGACTCTGATCCAGGTATTTCAGTCCATCCTGATTGCCCAACTGACCCCGGCAAGATGGTATGTTACCATAACAATGTGTTTGAGTCTTTTGGGAAGTACACAAGTCCACCAAAATTTCACCTCTCACCTAGGTTTAAAACAAAAATACCTTTTATTGTTCTAAAATAAAAGAGAATAAGAGAAAACAAAAGGTGTAAAAGAATTCACATTTCCTTTGTTTGAGATTAGATTCTTCTCAGAGGATAAGCTTTGATGGGGACAGTTGATAAAGTGGATGAAATAAACCACATAGGAACAAAATACTTCACAAGGCCGGTAAGGGGTAAAGGAACAGAGAGAAAAACAGATGAGGAGGGCAACTAAAACTGCTGCCAATTTAATAGATGCCAATTGCATTTTATTTTTGGTTTAATTTGACTTTTTTTTTTAGTATAATAAGATTAGGGGCTTCCGGGAAGATGGCGGAAGAGTAAGACGCGGAGATCACCTTCCTCCCCACAGATACACCAGAAATACACTTACGTGTGGAACAACTCCTACAGAACACCTATTGAACGCTGGCAGGAGACCTCAGACCTCACAAAAGGCAAGAAACCCCCCACGTACGTGGGTAGGGCAAAAGAAAAAAGAATAAACAGAGACAAAAGGATAGGGACTGTACCTGCACCAGTGGGAGGGAGCCGTGAAGGAGGAAACGTTTCCACACACTAGGAGCCCCTTCGCGGGCGGAGACTGCGGCTGGCGGAGGCGGGAAGCTTCAGAGCCGCAGAGGAGAGCGCAGCAACAGGGGTGCGGAAGGCAAAGCGGAGAAATTCCCGCACAGAGGATCAGAGCCGACCGGCATTCACCAGCCCGAGAGGCTTGTCTGCTCACCCGCCGGGGCGGGCGGGGCTGCGAGCTGAGGCTCGGGCTTTGGTCGGAGCGCAGGAAGAGGACTGGGATTGGCGGCGTGAACACAGCTTGCAGGGGGTTGGTGCGCCACCGCTAGCTGGGAGGGAGTCCGGGAAATGGTCTGCAGCTGCCGAAGAGACAGGACTTTTCCTTGCCCCTTTGTTTCCTGGTGCACGAGGAGAGGGGATTAAGACCGCCTCTTAAAGGAGCTCCAGAGACGGGCGCGAGCCTCGGCTAAAAGCGCGGACCCCAGAGGCGGGCATGAGACGCTAAGGCTGCTGCTGCCGCCACCAAGAAGCCCGTGTGCAAGCACAGGTCACTCTCCACACCTCCCTTCCGGGGAGCCTGTGCAGCCCGCAACTGCCAGGGCCCCAGTTCCCAGGGACAACCGGCGAGCCTCAGGCTGCTGCAACGTCACGCCCGCCTCTGCCGCCGCAGGCCCGCCCCTCACGCCGTGCCCCTCCCTCCGCCCGGCCAGAGTGAGCCAGAGCCCTCGAATCAGCGGCTTCTTTAACCCCGTCCTGTCTGAGCGAAAAACAGACGCCCTCCGGCGACCTACAAGCAAAGGCAGGGCCAAATCCAAAGCTGAGCCCCTGGGGGCTGTGAGAACAAGGAAGAGAAAGGGAAATCTCTCCCAGCAGCCTCAGAAGCAGCGGATTAAAGCTCCACAATCAATTTGATGTTTATGGAATACATGGATAGACAACGAATCATCCCAAATTGAGGACGTGGACTTTGAGAGCAAGATTTATGCTGTATAGCTTTGCTTCCACCATTTGTCCTTGGGTTCTATCCGTCCGTTTTTTTTTAATTATTTTTTTATTTTAATAACTTTATTATATTTTATCTTACTTCATTTTATTTTAATTTATCTTCTTGCTTTTTTTCTTCCTTCCTTCCTTCCTTCCTTCCTCCATCCCTCCTTTCCTTCTTTCTTTCTACTTCTACTAATTCTTTCTTTCTGCTTTTTCTCCCTTTTATTCTGAGCCATGTGGATGAAAGGCTCTTGGTGCTACAGCCTGGAGTCAGTGCTGTGCCTCTGAGGTGGGAGAGCCAACTTCAGGACACTGGTCCACAAGAGACCTCCCAGCTCCACATAATATCAAATGGCGAAAATCTCCATCTCAACACCAGCATCAGCTTCACTCAACGACCAGCAAGCTACAGTGCTGGACACCCTATGCCAAACAACTAGCAAGACAGGAACACAACCCCACCCATTAGCAGAGAGGCTGCCTAAAATCATAGTAAGTCCACAGACACCCCAAAACACACCACCAGACGTGGACCTGCCCACCAGAAAGACAAGATCGAGCCTCATCCACCAGAACAAGGCACTAGTCCCCTCCACCAGGAAGCCTACACAACTCACTGAACCAACTTTAGCCACTGGGGACAGATACCAAAAACAACGGGAACTACGAGCCTGCAGCCTGCAAAAAGGAGACCCCAAACACAGTAAGATAAGCAAAATGAGAAGACAGAAAAACACACAGCAGATGAAGGAGCAAGGCAAAAACCCACCAGACCTAACAAATGAAGAGGAAATAGGCAGTCTACTTGAAAAAGAATTCAGAATGATAGTAAAGATGATCCAAAATCTTGGAAATAGATTACAGAAAATACAAGAAATGTTTACCAAGGACCTAGATGAACTAAAGATGAAAGAAACAACGATGAACAACACAATAAATGAAATTAAAAATACTCTAAATGGGATCAATAGCAGAATAACTGAGGCAGAAGAACGGATAAGTGGCCTGGAAGATAAGAGAGTGGAAATAACTACTGCAGAGCAGAATAAAGAAAAAAGAATGAAAAGAACTGAGGACAGTCTCAGAGACCTCTGGGACAACATTAAACACACCAACATTCGAATTATAGGGGTTCCAGAAGAAGAAGAGAAAAAGAAAGGGACTGAGAAGATCTTTGAAGAGATTATAGTTGAAAACTTCCCTAATATGGGAAAGGAAATAGTTAAGTCCAGGAAGCACAGAGAGTCGCATACAGGATAAATCCAAGAAGAAATACACCAAGACACATATTAATCAAACTATCAAAAATTAAATACAAAGAAAACATATTAAAAGCAGCAAGGGAAAAACAACAAATAACACACAAGGGAATCCCCATAAGCTTAACAGCTGATCTTTCAGCAGAAACTCTGCAAGCCAGAAGGGACTGGCAGGACATATTTAAAGTGCTGAAGGAGAAAAACCTGCAACCAATATTACTCTACCCAGCAAGGATCTCGTTCAGATTTGATGGAGAAATTTAAAACTTTACAGACAAGCAAAAGCTGAGGGAGTTCAGCACCACCAAACCAGCTTTACAACTTTCTCTAGGCAAGAAACACAAGAGAAGAAAAAGACCTACAATAATGAACCCAAAACAATTAAGAAAATGGTAATAGGAACATACATATCGATAATTACCTTAACTGTAAATGGACTAAATGCTCCCACCAAAAGACACAGATTGGCTGAATGGATACAAAAACAACACCCATATATTTGCTGTCTACAACAGACCCACTTCAGACCTAGAGACACATACAGACTGAAAGTAAGGGGATGGAAAAAAATATTTCATGCAAATGGAAACCAAAAGAAAGCTGGAGTAGCAATTCTCATATCAGACAAAATAGACTTTAAAATAAAGACTATAGAAGAGACAAAGAAGGACCCTACATAATGATCAAGGGATCGATCCAAGAAGAAGATATAACAATTGTAAATATTTATGCACCCAACACAGGAGCACCTCAATACATAAGGCAAATACTAACAGCCATAAAAGGGGAAATAGACAGTAACACATTCATAGTAGGGGACTTTAACACCCCACTTTCACCAATGGACAGATCATCCAAAATGAAAATAAATAAGGAAACACAAGCTTTAAATGATACATTAAACAAGAGGGACTTAATTGATATTTATAGGACATTCCATCCAAAAACAACAGAATACACATTTTTCTCAAGTGCTCATGGAACAATCTCCAGGATAGATCATATCTTGGGTCAGAAGTCAAGCCTTGGTAAATTTAAGAAAATTGAAATTGTTTCAAGTATCTTTTCCGACCACAACGCTATGAGACTATATATCAATTACAGGAAAAGATCTGTAAAAAATACAAACACATGGAGGCTAAACAATAAACTACTTAATAACGAAGTGACCACTGAAGAAATCAAAGAGGAAATAAAAAAATACCTAGAAACAAATGACAATGGAGACACGACGACCCAAAATCTATGGGATGCACAAAAGCAGTTCTAAGAAGGAAGTTTATAGCTATACAATCCTACCTTAAGAAACAGGAAACATCTCGAATAAACAACCTAACCTTGCCCCTAAAGCAATTAGAGAAAGAAGAACAAAAAACACCCAAAGTTAGGAGAAGGAAAGAAATCATAAAAATCAGATCAGAAATAAATGAAAAAGAAATGAAGGAAACGATAGCAAAGATCAATAAAACTAAAAGCTGGTTCTTTGAGAAGATAAACAAAATTGATAAACACTCATCAAGAAAAAAAGGGAGAAGACTCAAATCAATAGAATTAGAAATGAAAAAGGGGAAGTAACAACTGACACTGCAGAAATACAAAAGATCATGAGAGATTACTACAAGCAACTCTATGCCAATAAAATGGACAACCTGGAAGAAATGGACAAATTCTTAGAAATGTACAATGTGCCAAGACTGAATCAGGAAGAAATAGAAAATATGAGCAGACCAATCACAAGCACTGAAATTGAAACTGTGATTAAAAATCTTCCAACAAAAAAAAGCCCAGGACCAGATGGCTTCACAGGCAAATTCTAACAAACATTTAGAGAAGAGCTAACACCTATCCTTCTCAAATTCTTCCAAAATATAGCAGAGGGAGAAACACTCCCAAACTCATTCTACGAGGCCACCATCACCTTGATACCAAAACCAGACAAGGATGTCACAAAGAAAGAAAGCTACAGGCCAATATCACTGATGAACATAGATGCAAAAATCCTCAACAAAATGCTAGCAAACAGAATCCAACAGCACATTAAAAGGATCATACACCATGATCAAGTGGGGTTTCTTCCAGGAATGCAAGGATTCTTCAATATACATAAAACAATCAATGTGATAAACCATATTAACAAATTGAAGGAGAAAAACCATATGATCATCTCAATAGATGCAGAGAAAGCTTTTGACAAAATTCAACACCCATTTATGATAAAAACCCTCCAGAAAGTAGGCATAGAAGGAACTTTCCTCAACATAATAAAGGCCATATATAACAAACCCACAGCCAACATCGTCCTCAATGGTGAAAAACTGAAAGCATTTCCACTAAGATCAGGAACAAGACAAGGTTGCCCACTCTCACCACTCTTATTCAACATAATTTTGGAAGTTTTAGCCACAGCAATCAGAGAAGAAAAGGAAATAAAAGGAATCCAAATCAGAAAAGAAGAAGTAAAGCTGTCACTGTTTGCAGATGACATGATACTATACAGAGAATCCTAAAGATGCTACCAGAAAACTACTAGAGCTAATCAATGAATTTGGTAAAGTAGCAGGATACAAAATTAATGCACAGAAATCTCTGGCATTCCTATACACTAATGATGAAAAATATGAAAGTGAAATCAAGAAAACACTCCCATTTACAACTGTAACAAAAAGAATAAAATATCTAGGAATAAACCTACCTAAGGAGACAAAAGACCTCTATGCAGAAAATTATAAGACACTGATGAAAGAAATTAAAGATGATACAAATAGATGGAGAGATATACCATGTTCTTGGATTGGAAGAATCAATATTGTGAAAATGACTCTATGACCCAAAGCAATCTACAGATTCAATGCAATCCCTATCAAACTACCACTGGTATTTTTCACAGAACTAGAACAAAAAATTTCACAATTTGTATGGAAACACAAAAGACCCTGAATAGCCAAAGCAATCTTGAGAACGAAAAATGGAGCTGGAGGAATCAGACTCCCTGACTTCAGACTATACTACAAAGCTACAGTAATCAAGACAGTATGGTACTGGCACAAAAACAGAAAGATAGATCAATGGAACAGGATAGAAAGCCCAGAGATAAACCCATGTACATATGGTCACCTTATCTTTGATAAAGGAGGCAGGAATGTACAGTGGAGAAAGGAAAGCCTCTTCAATAAGTAGTGCTGGGAAAACTGGACAGGTACATGTAAAAGTATGAGATTAGATCACTCCCTAACACCATAAACAAAAATAAGCTCAAAATGGATTAAAGACCTAAATGTAAGGCCAGAAACTATAAAACTCTTAGAGGAAAACATAGGCAGAACACTCTATGACATAAATCACAGAAAGATCCTTTTTGACCCACCTCCTAGAGAAATGGAAATAAAAACAAAAATAAACAAATGGGACCTAATGAAACTTCAAAGCTTTTGCACAGCAAAGGAAACCATAAACAAGACCAAAAGACAACCCTCAGAATGGGAGAAAATATTTCCAAATGAAGCAACTGACAAAGGATTAATCTCCAAAATTTATAAGCAGCTCATGCAGCTGAATAACAAAAAAACAAACAACCCAATCCAAAAATGGGCAGAAGACCTAAATAGACATTTCTCCAAAGAAGATATACAGACTGCCAGCAAACACATGAAAGAATGCTCAACTTCATTAATCATTAGAGAAATGCAGATCAAAACTACAATGAGATATCACTTCACACCAGTCAGAATGGCCACCATCAAAAAATCTAGAAACAATAAATGCTGGAGAGGGTGTGGAGAAAAGGGAACCCTCTTGCACTGTTGGTGGGAATGTAAATTGATACAGCCACTGGGGAGAACAGTATGGAGGTTCCTTAAGAAACTACAAATAGAACTACCATATAATCCGGCAATCCCACTACTCGGCATGTACCCTGAGAAAACCATAATTCAAAAAGAGTCATGTACCAAAATGTTCATTGCAGCTCTAGTTACAATAGCCCGGAAATGGAAACAACCTAAGTGTCTATCATCGGATGTATGGATAAAGAAGATGTGGCACATATATACAATGGAATATTACTTAGCCATAAATAGAAACGCAATTGAGCTATTTGTAATGAGGTGGATAGACCTAGAGTCTGTCATACAGAGTGAAGTAAGTCAGAAAGAGAAAGACAAATACTGTATGCTAACACATACTTATGGAATTTAAGAAAAAAAAATGTCATGAAGAACCTAGGGGTAAAACAGGAATAAAGACACAGACCTACTAGAGAATGGACTTGAGGATATGGGGAGGGGGAAGGGTAAGCTGTGACAAAGCGAGAGAGAGGCATGGACATATATACACTACCAAACGTAAGATAGATAGCTAGTGGGAAGCAGCTGCATAGCACAGGGAGATCAGCTCGGTGCTTTGTGACCGCCTGGAGGGGTGGGATAGGGAGGGTGGGTGGGAGGGAGACACAAGAGGGAAGAGATATGGGAACATATGTATAACTGATTCACTTTGTTATAAAGCAGAAACTAACACACCATTGTAAAGCAATTATACTCCAATAAAGAAGTAAAAAAAAAAAAAAAAAAAGAGATTAAAGTTTTCACATTTCCTATCCGTTTGTATTTCTTCTATTGCAAACTATCTATGCATATTACCTGTACATTTTTACCACAGTTTTCATGCTCTCCTTATGATTTATAACAGTTTAATTTATGAAACTTCTAAAAAAAAGTGCCATATTTTGCAGTTTTTCCAACATTAAATTAAAAAAATTATTTGTAGTATTTTTTAATCTCAATATTTAAAATTTTATATATTTAAGTCTTTTGATATTTCCTTTATTCTTTTTGCTTTTGTATTTAGAAAGGTTTTTCTCTTTATAAGAACAGATAAATCTTTCCTTGTATTTTTCTGTACTTCTTTTATGTTTTTATTTTTATATTTACATATTTAATCATTCAATAATTTCATTTTGAAGTATTACTTGGCACCTAAAAATTAGACTTCTCTCCTAATGTGATGTAGATCCTCATGAGTTAATGTAGATATGACATCATAAACATGGGGAAGTAAGAGTTTTCTACCATCTTCCCCCAAAAGAACAATGATTCAGACAATTACTCACAGATGACAGGGCTTTTGTGAAAGTCCAGGAGTTTAGCAGAGAAGTTTCAGGACACTGTTGGTAAAAAGAATCTAAGATTGGACGCATTGAACGTGAAAAGAGGAACAGTTTCACTTTACCCCCCATTGCCCCTTCGCCAAGGTGGCACAGCTCAGTGCTAAGAGAGACCTTCTTAGCCCGTGATTTCTTTTTTTAGGGAAAGCGGAGTGTATGAGTGAGCTCCTGGCTTCCCCAGATATGGGGAATACCGCCAAAGAGACCCATTTTTTCCCCCTGCTTACAGAACATTGAATAATGAACTGCATGACTATAGGGTGGTGAGCAGCTGGGAGAACAGAAGTCAGGGCTCAGAAAGGAAAGTATCAAAGTGATACATATCTTAAAAACTGTTTCAGACCCCATCAGAAAGTCCAGCCTTGATCTGCTAGGAACACTTTGCCCATGGAGACTGACCCAGGGCCACCGCTAATGCTATGCATGCCTCACCCATACACGCATCCCACACCCCACGGATGTCTCTCTGTTTATGCCCCAGAGGACAGTGAGAACAAGCCTTTGCAAATGGCTAGTGAGCATGTGCAGGAAGCTGTCCCAACTCTGCAGGTTTTCAGAGAAAGCACATAAAGTTAAGCATTCAACCCTGGGCAAGGAAAACAAAAGGGAGGCTATCAGCACCCAGCCTGGCTTTGCAGGCATACAATCTTAAGAATTCCCCCTGAAGGAACAAGAAGTGTAGATCAGGTGTATACATAGAAAAGATCTCAGAAAACCTCAGAATTCCTAACAAGCTTGAAGGAAGGTATGTCTCTTCCAAAGACTGGAGGAGGTGAATGCTTCTTTACACATGAAGATAGCAATGAAAGACTTCAGGAAACATGAAAATCAAAGAGACATGGCACCACAAAAGGAAACAATAATTTTCTGGTAACTGACTCCAAAGAAAGGGAGATCTGTGACTTGCCCAGTAAGGAATTCAAAATAGTTGTTTTAAGGAAGCTCAATGATCTACAAGAAAACACAGAAGGACAATTCAATGAAATCAGAAAAACAATACATGCACAAAATGAGAAGTTTAATGGAGAGACAGAAATCATAAAAAAGAACGAAACATAAATTCTGAAACTGAAGAATACAATCAATGAAACGAAAAACGCAATAGAGAGCATTGACAATAGACTGGATCATGCAGAAGAAAGAATCTGTCAAGTAGAAGACAGATCATTTGAAATTATCCAGTCAGAGGGGAACAAAGATAAAAGAACAAAATAGACTGAAGAAAGCCTATGTGAAAATACGGTATATAATTAAGTAATCGACGCATTATTGGAGTCCCAGAGGGAGAAGAGAGAGAGAAAGAGAGGGGAAGAAAACTTATTTAAAGAAATAATGCCTGAGAACTTCTCGAATCTGGGGAGTTTATGAAGCTCATAAATCCCCACATAATTTAAACCCAAAATGACCTTGTCAAAGCCATATTATTACAAAATTGTCTAAAATCAAAGACAGAGAAAGATTTGTGAAGCATCAAAAGAAAAAAAATATCCTCACATATGGGGAATTCCCTAAGGCTATCAGAATATTTCTCAACAGAAATATTGCAGGTCAAGAGGTAGTGGATGATACATTCAAAGAGCCGAAAGAAAAACAAATTGCTTACCAAAATTATGTTATCTGGCAAAGCTGTTCTTAAGTAATGAAAGATAGATAAAACTTTCCAAAACAAAAGCTGAGGGAGTTCATCACCGCTAGACCTGCCTTAAAAGAAATGCTGAAAGTTTTTAAAGATGAAATGAAAGGACACTAATTAGTAACATGAAAATATATGAAAATATAAAACACACTGGTAAAGGTAACTAAATAGTCAAATTCAGAATACTCTAATACTGTGGTATGGTGGTGTGTTTAATTATTTACATCTATTATAACGATTAAGGGACAGAAGTACTAAAAATAATTATATCTACAATATTCTGTTAATGGATACATGACATAAAAAAAGGTAAATTATGACATAAAAAACATAACATGTGGGAAGGAGAGGAAAAGGGTAGAGTTTTGGTATGGAATCAAAGTTAAGATGCTATCAGCTTAAAATAGACTATTATATCTATAAGATGTTTCATGTAAGCCCCATAGTAATCATAAGGAAAATAGATACACAAAAGATAAACAGAAAGGAACCAAAGCACACCACTGCAGAAAATCATCAATTCACAAAGGAAGGCATCAAGAGAGGAAGAAAATAACAAGGGAACTGCAAAATAGCCAGAAAATAATAAGGTGGCATTGATAAGTCCTTACCTATCAATAATTACTTTAAATATAAATGGACTAATTTCTCCAAACAAAAGGCATAGAGTAACTGAATGGATAAAACAAAACAAATCAAAACTCAACTACATGTGTGCCTACAAGAGATTCACTTCAGCTTCAAGGACACAACAGAGGCTCAAAATGAAGGGATGGAAAAAGACATTCCACACAAATGGAAACTGTAAGAGAACAAAGATAGGTTTACTTATCTCAGACAAAATAGATTTTAAGTCAAAAACTTTAACAAGAGATAAAGAAGGCCATTGTATAATGATAAAGGTGTCAATTCATCAAAAGGACATAACAATTTTAAATATATATACACCCAACATAAGAGCACTTAAAATATAGTAAGCAAATACTAACGGATCTGAAGGAAGAAAAAGACAACAATACAGTAAGAGTAGGAGAATTTAATACCCCACTTTCAACAATGGATAAAATCATCCAGACAGAAAATCAATATGGAAACGTTGGACTTGAACTATATTTTAGACCAAATGAACCTAACAGACAAATATAGAATATTCCATCCAACAGCAACAAAATACACTTTCTTCTCAAATGCAAATGGCAAATTCTTCAGGATAGGTGATATGCTAAGTCACAAAACAAGTCTTAGAAAATTTAAGAAGATTAAAATCATACCAAGTGTATTTTTGAAACAATGGTAGAAAACTAGAAATCGAAACAGTAGAAAAACTGGCAAATTCACAAATATGTGGGAATTAAACACACTCCTGAACAATTAATGAGTTAAAGGGAAATAAAAAAATATGTTGAGACAAATTAACATGGAAACAACATATCAAAACTTATGGGATGCAGCAAAAGCAGTTCTAAGAAGGAAGTTTACAGTGATAAACACCTAGATTAAGAATAAAAAGAAAGATAAACCACTTTTTATCTCAAGGAATTAGAAAAAGAAGAACAAACTATCCCTAACTTTAGCAGAATGAAGGAAATAACATGATCAGAGCAGAAATAAATGAAATATAGCCCAGGAAATCAATAGCAAGGTCAACAAAACTAAGAGCTGGTTATTTGAAACGATAAACAAAAAATTGACAAGCCTTTAGCTAGACTAAGAAAGAAAGAGATAAAACTTAAATAAATAAAATTGGAAATGATAGAGGAAACCTTACAACTCAATGGTGAAAGACTGAAACCTTTCTTCTATATCAGGACAAAAACAAGGGTGCCTACTCTCATCACTCATATTCAACATACTACTAGAAGTCCCAGGCAGAGCAATTCAGAAAATAAATAAATAAATACAAATTTGAAAGGAAGAAGTAAAATATCTGCATTTGCAGATGACATGAACTCTACAAGAAAGCTATTAGAACTAATAAACAGATTTAGTAAAGCTGCAGGATACAAAATCAACATACAAAAATCAGTTCTTTATACCAATAATGATCTATCCAAAAAGGAAATCAAGGAAACAATCCTATTAAAAATAGCATCAAAAACAATAAAATACTTAGGGATAGATTTAACCAAGGAGGTGAAAGATCTGTACACAGAAAACTATAAGACACTAATGAAAGAAACTGAAGAAGACACAAACCAATGGAAAAGTATCCTATGTTCATGGATTGGAAGAATGAATATTGTTAAAATGCCCATAGTACCCAAAGCCACATGTACACTCAATGCCATCTCTATCAAAATTCCAATGGCAAATTTTAAAGAAACAGAAAAAACAATCCTGAATTTCATAGGGAGCCACAAGACTCTGAATAGACCAAGCAATCTTGAGGAAGAAGAAGAAAGCTGGAGACTTCATACATCTCGATTTCAAACTATAGTACAAAGCTATATTAATCAAAACAGTATGAGACCGGCATAAAAACAGGCACATAGACTAATGGAACAGCAATGAGAGTCCAGAAATAAACCCACATATACAGTCAACTAATATTTAACAAGGGAACCAAGAATATTCAAAGGGAAAAGACAGTCTTTTTAATAAATATTGTACAGAAAACTGGATATTCACATACAAAAGTATGAAATTGACCCCCTTCTTAAGCCACTCACAAAAATTATCTCAAAAAGGATTAAAGGGGCTTCTCTGGTGGCGCAGTGATTGAGAGTCCGCCTGCTGATGCAGGGGACATGGGTTCATGCTCCGGTCCAGGAAGATCCCACATGCTGCGGAGCGGCTAGGCCCGTGAGCCATGGCTGCTGAGCCTGTGCGTCCGGAGCCTGTGCTCCACAACGGGAGAGGCCACAACAGTGAGAGGCCCGCATACCGCAAAAAAAAAAAAAAAAAAAAAAAAAAAAGGATTAAAGACTTAAATATAAGACATAAAACTATAAAACTACTGGAAGAAAACAGTGGGGGGAAGTTCCTTGACATTGGTTTTGGCAACATTATTCAGATATGACACCAAAAGGCCAAGCAATAAAGGCAAAATTAAATAAGTGGGACTACATCAAACTAAAAAGCTTATGCACAGAAAAAAAAATCAATAAAATGAAAAGGTAGCCTAGAATGGGAGAAAATATTTGTAAACCATGTATCCTAATAAGGTGCTCAAGAAACTCATAAAACTCAAGAGAAAAAATTGATTAAAAAGTGGGCAGAAAACCTGAATAGACATTTTCCCCAAGAAGACAAATAGTCAATAGGTAAATGAAAAGATGCTCAACATCACTAATCAAGGGAATGCAAATCAAACCCATAATGAGATGTCAACTCACACTTGTTAGAATGTCTGTTATAAAAAAGACAAGATATATCAAGTGTTGGTGGGGGTGTGGAAAAAGGGAACCGTTGTACATTGTTGGTGGGAATGTGTGTTGATGCAGCCCTACAGAAAACAGTGTGGAGGTTCTTCAGATGAATTAAAAATAGAACTACTCTATGATCTAGCAATCCCACTTCTGGGTATATATTCAAAGAAAATGAAATAACTCCCAATAGCTATGACATGCAAACACCCTAAGTGTCCATGAACAGATGAATGAAGAAATTTGTATAATGGACTATTATCCAGCCCTAAAAAAGAAGGAAATCCTGCCATTTGACACAACATGAATGGACCTTGAGGGTATCATGCTAAGTGTAAAAAAGTCGGACACAGAAGTGCTAATCCTGTATGACCTCGCTTACACGTGGAATCTAAAAAAGCCAAGCTCATAGGAACAGAGAGTAGAATGATGGTTGCCAGGGGTGGTGTGAAGGGAAGGAAGGGCAGGAGATGAGATGTTAGTCAAACGGTACAAACTTCCAGTTAGAAGATTAAGTTCTCGGTATATATATATAGTTAACAATACTGTATTATATACTTGAAATTTGCCGAGAGCAAATCTTAAATGTTCTCACCACACATACCACATACACACACCACACAAATGGTAACTGTCTGAGGTGATGGAGGTGTTAATTAGCCTTACTGTGGTAATAATTTTGCAATATATATGTGTATCAAATCATCACATTGTGCACCTTAAACTTACAGTGTTATGTGTCAATTACATCTCACTGAAGTTGAAAAAAAAGGTTAATGTAGCACTAACATATTACTGTGCTCGAAGTAAGGACATATTTAGTTACTTCATCCTGCCTTGGGTGCACGCACTCCTAACGAATGGAGTCCAGGCTTCCCACAGCCCTCCTGTTAGTCCCACTGACCCCTCAGTCAGCCAAGGGGGCTCGTCTTCCCGGTGTCGAACCTCAGGGCTAGGACGGACATCCAATGTGTGGCTTGAACCACTCACTACCCAGGGAGGATCTCTGCCCCTGTAATCTCCCTTTTCCTCTGAGTCCCCTCCTGGCGCACAGGTCCAGATCTGATTGCTTTTCTTCCCTTCCTAACTGATTTTGTCTGGATCTTATAGCCTTTTTGTACAGTATTCTTTCTGCCAGTTTCCAGTTAGTTTTCAATGAGAATCACTTCACCGGCAGATGTATTTTTGATGTGTTCATGGGGGAGGTACGTTCCACGTCCTCCTACTCTGCCATCTTGATCTCTCCCACTCTATTCACATCAAGTTTAAAAACTTGAAAAATGGTACTTTATAAAGTGTATGACTATCTACAGACATAGAAGTAAACAACCATTCAAGGGAATGGTGAATGTTAAATGTGTGATATGGTTATCTCTGAGGAAGGAGAGAGAGAACATGATTGGAGAATGGACCTAGATTTTTTGGTATTATTCCCTACTTTCAACGTTATATTTGAAATATTTCATGATAAAAAAGAACAATTTGGGGAGGAACCAGGTGATTTCTAACCGGAAAAAAAGAAAACAAAAAGCAGTGACGACAAAAAAAAACACCATGAAATCAAAATAATTATCCATAGAATTTCTTTATTTGAGATGTGATGGTTTTTAAAGAAATGAAACTCTTCAGAGTTATTTTTAACATAATAATTACTTTTTCAGCTGGTGGATGATCAAATTACCTCCCAGTCCCTGCCCCATGGTCTCCTTTACCCTGCTCCTTGTATGGAAGAATCAATACTGATTCATAGAAATTTCTGTGAGTCCAAAAAAGCATCGGTGGTCCAGAAATACTGAATTCAATACAAATTTAACCAAAATTGGAAAATTTTTTTTGGCCCATGTTGTTAGAAGAAAATACATCTTAGGACATATTTTCATTAGAAAACAGGTTTCATGCAGATTGATAGCCTGAACCTTTGGACTGCAGTTCAGTTGATTGTGAGCTGTATAATGTTGAATGAAGTACTTAACTTCATTGAGTTTAGATGGAAATAATAGTTCATAGAGCTGTCATTAAATGACATATAAAATACCTAGTACTGTATTTAACTGATGATAAGTGTTCTATATAGGATGACTAATAGTAATAATGATGATGGTAATAATTAAGACTGTAACCAGCCTGTGCTCTATGCTTTCTTTTACATTCAGGACGGTGGTATCTGAGGAGATACATAATCTCTTTTGCAAGGTAAATGAACAAGTCACCGAAATAAATCACCTCATTGATCTGGCTTTTGTTCAGATGTAAAGATGTGCCAAGGAAGACTCTTTCTAACTCACTCCTCCTTTTAACCTTAAACATCTTCCCTTATTACTGTAGCCCAGGTGTAAATTCACTTGGGTTCTAACAAAGGATTTGCCTCATTGAACTGCTATTAGTATTTGAGACAATTGATGAAAATGCAAATCCTAAAGCAAGAGTTCTTTTTTTTTTTTAACTTGAAATTGTATTGAAATAATTTTTTAAAACTTGAATTTTGATTGTTTTCCACATGAAGTCTCACAAATAAATTCAGAAGTTAACAACCTAGGTTTTGCTCTGGGATGCACTGCCTTGGGTGCAAAGTTTTAAATAAGGAATTGAGGAGATGATGAACTTTATTAAGCAACGTCTATACCTCAGGCCCCACATTCTACAAATAAACTCTTCTCAGCAACCATGGGATAAGTTTATTCTTGGCCTGAGCAAGCTCCTTGGCAACCAATGGAGCTGTGGGTATGAATAGAGTTGGAAAACCAAAGGCAGCATCACAGTGCCAGCTGGCCTAGAACTTCTGTGTGTAGGGCTCAGGGTAGAGCCTTCCCTCTATTTCCTCTCCACCTTGCCCTTCATTGATCAATGGCCACATATTATGCTGTCCCCAACCCACACTCCTGCATCACCCCCCAAAAGTAGTTTTGTCTCTGAAATGAATGAGGCTTCTCCTATCCTTTCCATAGAATAGAAAGAAGTCTTAAAGATGACAATTAGATAGAATATCTCAGAGCTTTACTTTGAGAAAATAAACCAGGACATTCCCTTTCCAGAAACTAAACTGAGGTTTAGAAACTGCAAAGGACAGCAAATTAAGAGGATCAAAAACTAATCTCTACACTTAAGTCCTGATGCTCACATGGCCCCCCTCAACATGCAGCTAAAGACCCTGTGAAGGTGACCTGAGGGTGTCAGGCAGCTTAAATATACAAGAGCAATATGTACCTGGAAGAACGGGGAACCTCTGGTCAAGAGAAAGTACCTGTGACATTGATTTCTCTCAACTGTATTTCGAGAAAAGGGGTCTGAAAATGAAGGCCTCGTTCTACTTGCAAAGCTGTTCAATTGTGGGTAATTGATGTTTTCCTGAGAAAAATAACCATGGAAAAAGACCAAATCCCCCGCACTACAAATTTAGCCACGGCTCACAGAACTAGCCATGGCTCACAAAACTAGCAGAGAAGTAGAACAATAGCAATGGGCGTCCAAAAGCCAAATGTTCGTTGCTTGAATTTAATAGTGAACATGGTGGAGCCTGGGGGAAGGAGCAGATAGTAGGGAGCTGGGTAAGGGTAGGGATGATCGCTTGTTAGTTCTAGTCCTGAGATTGCTTACAGGAAGGTGACTTATTTTAGGACCGATGAAGACAAGTAAGAAAGAAGAATTGTGCTTGGGGATAGAGCAATGAGTATGAAGGAAAGACATAGATATATTTCTTGAGAAATGAATGAATTCCTATACTGGGAAACATTTTATCCATTTTTGTCCTTCTAAAAAAAAAATCAGGCAGTTGCCAAGGATAAGGTATCAAGCATATTTCCTATAAATAAAGAGCTTTCCTAATAAATTATGTACTCAGTAAAAGGAATTGCATTTTACATGCTATGGCCTTACTTCACAGTTTTACAGATTTCTTTAATCCCTACTATATTTTCCCAGGTTTTATGTGCGCTGTTGACACTAGGTACTAGTGGTGGCTGGTGAAATTGTACCTTTTCCAGGGTTTTAAATCTAAACATGGTAGCTACAGAGGAAGTAATGGTTCTGCAAAGATGGGTATGCTACAGCTCTCATGACTCCGAGGAAAACTGAATATATCTTAAAATACTCACGGTTTCTTTTTTTTCCGTTATTCTTCAGAATGCTCTCATCAAGAAATGTGTTATTTCTTCAAGTTTTTAGAAGAAATGGAAGCCAATTATGATCATTTGAAAATTCAGGAGCAACTAATAAAACGAGTTTTAAGAAGTCCCTGCAACATCCAGTAAGCATTCCTTGATTAAACTCATAGGTCTTGCCTAGAGAGTGTCAGACATTTCCTAAGATTCTTTAAAAACTTCTGGATGTCATTCCTGAATTCTAAAAAGCTTAATTATGGAGTATGAAATAAAATGTTTTCTAAGTTAGAAATACTGAATGTGGATTGCTTCAGTTAGAAGGCACATATGGAAAAGAACAGGTTCAGAAAGTTAAATTCTTTGCACCTTCATGATGGTTTAGGAATATTTTTCCAGCAAGGACTAAATGCTCCCTGGGAAGCAAGAATAAAAATGAGCACCTCAGGTTCGGGATCAAGCCTAGGTAGTTTACTGGGTTGTGGACCAATATAAGCTAAGGGATCAACTGCCAATCTCAGTGGCTCTACAGCAGCTGAGTATTTAAATCAAAGCCCCACATGTACCATGTGTGAATGTGCCAGATTTTTTGTGGAAGATTTTAAGCACTTGTTTCCAGAAGTAGTCCTCCAGGTTGTATTCCCCAAGACAATGGAAGGCGAGCAGAATAAAGTCAAGGGTCCAAGTTCAGCTCTGCACTCAACTGATGCGTGATTTTGAGCAAGTAATTTCCCTTTGGACCTACTTTTCCATGTCTGTAAAATACGAGGACTATCATGCATGATTCCTAAGTTCCTCCTAATTATAACATTGCATGGCTGAAAATAACGTGTTTATTTTGAAATTCAGATCAATACAGTCCCAACCTCCTTAGGAAACAGTGTCAAAGAGTCTTTGGAAATTAAAACTATAAAGAACCTAAGAAATATTTTAACCCAAATCCCCTCATCCTACTTGTAAAGAAACTGACCAATTGTGTTTGTTGGCTTCACTCCCAGATGCCAGTGAAATATTTGGTTGTTTCAAGTAAGTGCAGTAACGGGACTCCTTTTGAATCTAACAAATCCAGTTTCATGTTCTCTCATGTAGGAATAATGTCATTTTTCTGTCAGAAAAAAATACAAATTCAAATTATAGTAGAAATAAGATATCCATCTAAAACAAAGATGGGGTTTTCAGCATCACAAAATTAAATATCCCTGCATATTTCCCAAAGGAAGGACTTGGGAAGAAGTTACACTGTGTCCCAGCTGCGAGACTTATCTACAGGGCGGTCCTGGAGCCTGGACCCAGTTGGTGGACCTATGTCTGAGAAGAAGTGCCAAGAGTAGAAGCAAGAGTACCTGAACATTTCTGTAAGTTTAAGGAGCACTCCGGAGCTAAAAAATAGTAAACGGCAGGTAGAAGGAAGAACAAGAAGCAAATAGAAACAAAGTAGAGAGTGTAAGCCCATTTCTGGAAAGACCAAAGGGCTCAAGCTCCTTTTATTTTTTTAACATCTTCATTGGAGTATAATTGCTTTACATTGTTGTGTTAGTTTCTGCTGTATAACAAAGTGATCCGTATATCCCCATATCCCCTTCCTCTTGCATCTCCCTTCCACCCTCCTTATCCCACCCCTCTAGGCGGTTGGTCTCAAAGCACCACCAAGCTCCTTTTTAGTAGGATCTGTTCGGCACCATGGATCAAGAGTAGATCGGCTTTAAATTTCAAGGTCAAGGTAGGCAGGAGAGATGAGGATATATGACTGCCCCAAAGAATCATTCACGTGTTTTTATTATCATGCTTTTAGAAAGTAATTGTGATAACTAGAACTGTGGTATTATACGGTCTCTTAAGTCTTTTAGTGTCAGATACCTTTGCAGATGCCTCTGTCTTGTCTCGCTAGCTGAAATATTAGCTCTTTGAGGATCTCGTTAATTACTGTATCCCCAAAGATAGGGCTTGTTATACAGCAGGTGCTCAGTAAATGTTTGGTTCATTCCACTGCTATCAAACACTCTGTTCAGTTGAAAGTTACATCATCAAACATTATATTATACTATTAATGTAAGTTTCTTCACGAAGTATTCATTTTGTATACTTTTCTAAGGGTTCATAAATCCCGATAGGAGTTTTGTGGTGACTTGACAGTTCCAGAGATCTCTGGGTAATCCAAACTTATCTGCATTTATTTATTTATTTAATAGTTGGCTTGAAAATGTCGCGTGTTTACATGAACAAGAAAACTTTCCATCTTTGCTCATTAATATAATTTTGTGGAATTCATGGTTCATTTACTTGAACGACCTTCTGAATCTTACGTACGTGACTATTGAATGTATGTAGCTAACTCCAGATACATAAGACTACTATTTCATTTGTATCCTAAAACTACTTCTTTGGAGAATTATGCAGAAGAGACTTGTATTCTGGGTTGACAAATTCTTTCACTATTAAGAATGTGTAGACTTCAGAGAATTTTTTAGCCAATTCCTCAAGGCCCGTTGAATTACTGTCTGTTTAAAAGAGAAAAATGCATTCTCTGTTCTTTTAGCAAGATCATTCTTTCATTTATCCACTTACCCTTCAAAAATCATTTATTCAGTACTTATTACTTGGTATTACATGGTATAAAGGAATGAATTAGGCATGTAGGAAGAAATTAGAAAAAATCCACTGATTTCAAGGCACTTACATTCTAGGGGTTAGGGAGATAGACAAACACATTATCATATTTTCCTTGGTATCCTCCACATTAACTGATATAAGCCTGAGTGCTAATAGGCACTTAAAAATCACTCACTGCCTGAATGAATTAATAAATGTAGTTATGAGAGTTGGAAACAGTGAACACATATTTGGTCAATAAGCCACCACGGGATATGGGGATACATTTTAGAACTGAAAGAAGGCATCTTTTAGACAAAATAAAAACAAATACTGATTTATGAGTTTGTAAAATATGGAGGTTGTTTCCTCAATAATGGTGTCATAGTAGTGAAGAATCAATCCATGCGGATATAGTAGTAAATCCCTGTCGTTTGAAGTTAATATCAGAGAGGCCAACCAGGCAGATCCACTTCCAAGAGGAGTCTTCACATACAAGTGTCAGAGCAGAATCCTGGTTGAGTGGAGAGATCATGGTGTTTACCCAGGGGCCATCATCCATTCATTTACTGATGTGCTAAATATCTCCTGAGTGCTCCTCATAGCACTGAAGGCAGTTGAAGTCTCCTGTGTTCCCGATCCCTAGCACTGACGGTCACAGTGATACAGAAGAGGGGCTCAAGACATGAGTAGTTGCCTTTCAACCGTCCAAACTCTCCATCTACCCTGTATGGATCTTCCCTAGGTGGCTTCTCCGGTCTGCCCTTTATGTGCGAGTGTAAAAGAAAACCAGGCTTTGCCGAGGGTAGCAACGATCCCTGAAATGGTGGTGCGGTCTACTAATTCTGTAATAGCACCTGCTTTGCAAGGAAGGCAGTGAGACATTGACAACCTGCTAATATAATGCAGCCTAGGATTCAGGAAGCCATGCCTTCCCCCACAGTTTCTCCCAAAAGAACAGAAAGACCAGGTGACAGCAGAGGTAGAAATCAAGCTGCTGAGCTAGCACCAAGATGAAGCAAAAGGGATTCTCCAGCTTATTTAGTCTTTAAAACATTCCTGGGCTGAATGTAACACAATCTTTCCATCAGATTCAAGATAAAAGTGTCACTCATAAGTCAGCAGGCACTGGTGTTTGGCAAGAAGCCAGATAACACTTCTGTGAAACACTGGTTCCAAGCTTTGACATCTCCCACACCCCCTCCACTTTCCAATGTGACTCGGAGATGTAACAAATTCATAACTGAAGCAACTACAATTTAGTAGCATTTCATTGGAATAAACATACCCTGGATCATCCTTATCCTGAATAAGGATATCACTGCAGGAAAGACTATAATACTCTCAGAGAACAAAACTAGGACTGGGGGACTATAGCACTCTCCAGAGATGACATATTCAAATGTCCTCAGCAATTTCCAGGTTCCTGAGGCTTCATATTTTAGTGGGTTTTCTTTGACTGGACATGGCCCCATTGAGTGGAACAAATTTGCTTCTGGAATGTTATGACAAAAATGGGTATGTTTTCCCCAGGATTACTAGAGATATAGACTCAACGTGTGTTCTTAAATGCCTGTATTTTAGAAACATCCTTTAATTATTTATCTACTCTTGCGGAATTTTAAAAAATGTGCCTAGGATCCATCTCTGTTTCTATCCTGTCCTTTTCACTTAGTCAAATATCCTAACTAGCTTTCCTGCACTAATTTGATTCCTTGTAAAACCTTTGCAACACTAATACCAAAGGGGATTTTCTAAAACGTGAAACTTAACATGCAATGGCTTTGTTCAGAAAGTTTGAAAGCTCTGGACAACCTGAATGAAAATGACCAAACTCCTTAGCATAACACACTCTACTTGCCAGCCATACTGACTTTCTTGTGATGTCACAAGCTTTCATGATTCTGTGCTGTTCCACAAGCTCTCCCTCTAACTGCACACCTTCCCTTCACCATCTGCCTCAGCTTCAATGCCACTTCCTATGGAATCCCCTTAATATTAAAAAAAATTAGTGAATGGTACCCATTTGAACACCACCTTCCACCTTGGAAACTATACTTTTAGAGGGGCACTGCTTGAGAGGTTAGAGAAATATTTCACATAAGAAAGAGTTGAAGGGACTGAGGAGATTAAGCAGGAAAAAAATGGAACTCAAAGGCAAGAAAACTGACAAAGAAATATTAGGGGAAGAAGCAGACCACTGAGGAAGTTTGTTGAGTGTGGCCCAGAAGTCAGACCTAGGATCTGTGGGTGGAAGTAGGATAAAGTCAGATTTAACAGAATTTTAGGAAAGTTTTTCTTAAGAGTAGAGATTTATAACATGAGAACAAATACCCCCGTAGAAAACTCAGGCCTCCAGGTTTCAAGAAAAGACCAGATTATGCCCCAGAAGAGATTACTGCAGGGGTTAGGACAAATGCTCAGCTTTTCTCATAGACATTGACCATCAGGGGATGGCTTAGAAAAATGGGACAGCAATGGAGTGGAGAGGAAACCAGCTAAACCCACTGGAATCTATGAACTTCTAATAACTTCTTCATGTATAGGGTCACTAGTAAAGTTAATCACAGTACAGCCAGCTTCACATAAGTCTAGAGGATATTACTTTCTCTAGTTTTATAACGGTTTAAGAAATGTATATTACTAACAAGACCGTCATGCCCTCTGCTCTCCAATATTTGTGGGTAAGAACATTACTGGGAAGCATTATTGGGAATATGCATGAATATTTGGGTTTATGGACACATTCAACAGAGAAATGTTTTTACATAAAGGCATATTTTAATACTGGTACGTGTGTGCATAATTTCCCCTCTGGTGTTCAGCACGGAGGTTGCTGTATTCATTCAGGCTAGAACACAATGATGGTTCAAGACCACTGAATAACTACCTTCGAAACAAGTAGTTTGTATACTTCAGTGTCATAATGCACTCCTATACCCAGTTTACTGGTGAGCTGCACCACAAGTAATTTGTTATTAAAGGTAGGTAAAGTCTTAAATTTGTGAATGATGCAATTTTAGAGCACTATGAATCAGATTCAAGATTATCCCCCAAATAATGTCACTCTCACCCACTTGCCTTACAATACGCTTTCTTAAAGGGAGAGAGTAAGGTGGAGTTTTAGTTAGCACTCAGGAAATTGCATGTAACCTCTGGTGCACCCCATGGGAGTATGTAATGCATGTCTTTTCCTAAGTGTGTTATGACCAAGAAATTGAGAACTCTCTTCTAAAACACTAAGTATGAAGTGACACACTGTTTGCCTTTTATAATGCAACCCTCTACATTTGCATCACCTTTGAACTACACGTGATGAACGGAGGCACACATGCTGGAACATACTTTTAAATTAAATCTTTCAGTTCTCGATTTCACAAGAAGGCATCTAAATATAAGCACTTAACATATATCAAAAACACAAAAATGATGCATTGACTTTGGAAGAAAACTATGAAGCTCCTATGATTTTGGAGAATGTGCATGCATCAGTAGCTTGACTATGCCTATGGTCTAAACATTAGAACTTCACATGTAACATCAACTTATTGTCAAGTTCCAATAGTAAATAGAAAGATCATTGTATCTTTGCTGTAATAATGTTAGGATATGTAATGGCTTCATTCATTCATTCAGTTGACAAATACATTATGAGTGCTAGTACTCCTCTGCATAAAAAACAAAAACAAAAACATAAGCACTGCTCTCTGAGAATGCAAGAGACAGAATGGTGTAAGGTGATGCTAGGGAGGCGAGCAGGGACTAGACCAGGTAGAACCTTGAAAGCCGTATTACAATTTATCTTTCTCCTACAACAAACGTGAAGACATTGAAGTATTTTAAGCAAGGTTTAACATGATACAATTTTTATTTCAAAAATATACTCTGGGGGTAGTTAAGAGTAGATGTGGGTTAACTAGTTTAGGAAACTTTTTCAGAAGTCCAGGCAGCAGACATTAGAATAGAGTGATGGAAGTAGAGAAATGTGGATGAACTCAAGGTATATTTAGGAGATAAGATTGAAGGTTCCTAGTAAGGAATCAGTAAGGAATCAAAGAGAGGGAGGGGGTTGAGGATTATTCTTAAGTTTCTGGTTTGTACAACTAGCAGGGGAATGTAAATGAGGGACTGGGTTTAGGAGAAAAAAGATAATGGGCTGGGTTTAAGATATATGGAACTTAGGATGTCTTTAAGACATTCAAGAAGAGACATGAAATAGTTATTAAAAAATGTCATGGAGCTCAAGGGAGAGGCCTGAATCAGAGATAAGTATCAAGTTCCATTGTTCTATTTGTCTATCCTTGCTCCAATCTCACTCTGTTCTAATTACTATAGCTTTACAGTGAGTCTTGACAGCACAGATATTGTAAGTACCTCCACTTTGTTCTCCTTTTTAAAACTGATTTTGAATATTCTATATCCTTCCATATTCATATGAATTGTAGAATCACTTTCTCAATGTCTTCAAATAAAGAAATGTTTGCAGGAATTCTGGTTGGGACTGCATTGATTCTATAGATCATCTTGAGGAAAATGGACATCTTAACAAAATTGAATCTTCCAATTTAGTATAATGTTATATATTGCCATTTATTTAGGTCTTCTTTCTTTCAGTAATGATTTATAGTTTTCAGGGTAGAGGTCTTGCACAAATTTTGTTAAATTTATCTTAAGTATTTCATGTTTTTGATATTGTGAGTAGTATTTAAAAGTTTTCATTTTTTCAAAATTTATTTGCTAGTATATAGAAATAAAACTATTTTTACATGCTGACTTTGTATCCTGAGATCTGATTTATTTGTTTGAGTAGTTTAGATTCTTTAAATTCTTTTAAATACATGATCATATTTTCTGTGAAAGAAATACAGTTTTACATTTTTCTTTCCCTTATATTTGCCTTTTATTTTTCTCTCTTGCCTTAATTATACAAGCTACAGTCTCCAGTAAAATTTTGAATAGATGTGGTCAGAGAAGACACCATTGCCTCGTTCCTGATTTAGGAGGAAAGAGTTCAATGATTCACGTTTAAACATAATGTTAACTATAAGTTTTTCATAGATTTACTACACCTAATTACCTCCCAAAGTCCCCACCTCCAATACCATCATGTTGTGAGTTTGGGCTTCAATGTATGAATTTTTGGTGACATAATTCAGTCCACAGCAGTTTGTTTGTTTAGCTTCATCCCTGCTCCACAAATTTTGGCTGCCTTAGTCTTTCCCAGCTCTTTTATTTTCCCTCTTCATCTCAGTGAGACCACTATGCTCTGCTTGAGATTCCCCTCCCTGCATTGTGTTCTAGTATCAAACAATCATGTGTGAATCACAGCACTGTACTTCCTGTTATGTACTGTCTGAAAACAGTCATTTCATATATTTTGTTTAGTTTTTAGAGCATTTATAGCAAGAGTTCGCATCCAATTATATTAATCAGGCAGGAATTAGAAGCCAAAGCTATGGGTTTTTGAAAGTAGGGAATCAAACTGGTGGAACCAATGAGTTTGAAGAATGGTATAGTGTAAAATTTAGGTAGAGTAGAAATCAGAAAGAAGGATGTGAGAATTCATGATTTTAGAGATGGAGCAGTTATTAGTGATGACACAGTGTCACAGTGTGAGAGGCTCACTTCCTCTCCATCTTTCCTTTACAGCTAAATGGTAAGAAAGAGGAAAAAAACACCAGTCAGCTATTTGGTACTACTGTGCATATACATTTACATATTCACTTACTAAGCAATAGGGACATTCAATTATTTACTCATTCTGGTCCCCAAACATTCTCTGTATATCACCCAGGGCTAAGACAAAAATGTATGGAAATTCAGGATTATAAAGTTTACCCTGTGGCTAGGATGAGATCCTAAGGAGCAATTTAATCTTGGGAGAAGACATAAAAATTGAGTAGAAAAGAACTTTGGGAGTGGAAGTAAGATGTCCTAGTTAATGCAGTTGATGATTTTCAAAAGAAATATTCTAGATACAAATACTTTACTATATTTATAAACTTTTATATCCTTAGACAGTCATCAGATTACATCCTATTGAGGGAAATAAATCAGTCTATCCATATATTTCTCTGTCAATGCCTCATAAAATAGTTGGTTTACGTCTCAGACATAAGAAAAAACAAAAGTCCATGGAGTATTTTCCTTCCCAAAATGTTCCAGAAAATTACAAGCTATATTCTTTGGAATTGCCGGCCATATTATCAAAGGATCCCAGTTATCCAAGCATAAGCCAGAAAGGTGATATTACTTAGTGAGTCAGACAGAATGGATTCCAGCCCTGGCTCTGTATCTGAGTAGCTCAGTGACCTTGGGCAAGTTGCTAACTACAGAAAAGAAAGAAGACTCAGATTCAAGATATATGGAGGGAAAATGGACAAGAATAGTGGCTGACTGGCCATATATAGGGAAGAGTCAAAAGTGATCTCTTGCTTCCAATCTTGAAGGACTTGAGAATAGTTGTACCATAAATAGAAATAGAAGGAGGTCTTAAGGGAAGTGAATAACTTCAACTTGAGAAATGCAGAATTTGATCTCTAGGTGGAACTCACTATTGGGCTTCTAGGTGGAGTCCTCTAGTAGAAATTAAATGGTTTGACATTAAATATTGGCGCTCAAAAGGGAATCTAGTCATGCATACATTTTATTCAATCAATGATAGTCAGATACTTATTTTTCCACATTCACTGTGCTAGTTACTGGAGATTCAGAAATAAAAGACAGTGATTCCCTCAAGGAGCTGACCTCAGTGGAGCCAGAGAGTTTATAAAACAGATTATACAATCCTAAGTGCCCAGTTATTTGGGCTAAAATAGAGTTAGGGACACAGTGCTGTGGAAACAAGAGGTGAGGAGTCAGAGTAGGCTTCCAAGGAATTGAACTAAGTCTTGAAGAAAGAGTAGGAGTTTGCCAGACAGAGAAATTGAGGAAGGCCTTGTAGGCATCGGAGACAGGGTGTGTAAAATGCAGAGGCTTTCACCAGCATACCAAGCTCAGAAAAGCTTGAGGAGTACATATATAGCCTCCAGTAACACCAGGGTCCTCATTTTATTCTTATCTCACTGTCCATTTTTCTTATTATCCTTTGTTACTTCTTTTGCTCAGCTTCTAAATGGCAGCACTCTTTCCTGGGCTGCTTCTCTCTTCTGTCTATGTTCTCTCCATAAGTGATCATACCTAGGGTTTCACATGTCGTTTTCATACCAGAGATCCTTCTCTGAGCTCCAGGCTTTTAAATCCTTTGATATCTCCATCCTCCAACACTCCCCCAGAAAAACAAAAACAAAAACACACAAATACAAACACAAAAAACCCCACATATCTTTTTCCTAAACCTGGTCCAAATCCATTGTTCTCTGTAAACATCAACATCATCCACGGATTGATTATTCAAATCAAATGGAGTCATCCATTATTTCTCTCTTTCCCTTACCTCCTACATCAGATCAACCAGTGTATCCTTATGGCTTCATCTCCAAAATATACTCCCATAATCTAATACTCTCTATCTTCACTGCTATTCCTCTAGTCCCAGCTACTAACAGCTCTCACTTGGACTATTGCCACAGTTTTCTAAACAATTCCCTACTTTCTTATTCACGTGCAGTCATTTTTCTATGCAGTTGTGACCTTGGAGAGGGAAGTTTCAGGGGCAGTGGGACAAAAACCAGATCATAAGGTGTTTAGAAGTGAGTAATAAAGGTTTTGTATCTGTTCATTTATTACTTATAATTCACTTAATTTGAGAGACACCTAGACAGTTTTAGAAAGCTGTCAAAGTACAAATAGAAAGGGAGAAAAAAAATCAACATGGCAGAAGATCATGTATAGAACTAAAATTCTAAGACATTAAAGAGAGGCAGTACGTATACTACAGTGGTTAGGGAGATTGGCGCTGGAGCTAGATGATTTTTGCTCACATACTAGCAATATGACATTGGGGAAATCATTAAACTTGCAGAGTCTCAATGCTCTTATAAGTAAAATGGAGATGGCGAACGGTGGTTGTGGGAAGTAAGCGAGCCACACGCGTAAAGCAGAGCCTGCCACAAAGGAAGCACCCCTTAAATTTCTGACATTTAAAAAAGTTAATTGGTGGATATCCAAAAATGTTTTGAGGTGAAAAGACAGTCCAGTCTGCTTTGTAAAGTAAAAGTCATGGTCATCTGTAATGAGTAAAATGGAGGTCTTGGAGATTGAATAATTATAATAATAGCAGGTACCCTATTATTGATTGTTTGCTGTGCGTAAGGCATAATGTTAAGTATCTTACATACATTTATGTTATTCTTCCAATAACACTGTGAGGTCAATGCCAACATTACCCCCACTTAAAGATTAAGAAATGAAGGTTTAAAGAGTTGGAATAACTCACCCAAGGTCACACAGATAGTAAGTCAAGATTTGAACTTAAGTCTACCAAATTCTGTGCTCTACACTGCTGAACTATATTGCCTGTCAATGCCCTGCTCTGCAGATTTGAAGAAGGAATGTCTCAAACTGTATTAAAATCACTACCTTTTCAATAAAATCAGAATAGAACAAAGTGATTTTATATCGCATATGTTGATAACTCCTTTTATTGAAACACACTTCATACGACTAATAAAACAAAAACAACCAAACTGTGCTCAGAATTCCTTTGTGATCAGAATTAGCCTTCCACAGAGTAGAAACTGAAATTCCACAGAGAAGGAGACAAAAGCATCCATTATCCTGAACTGTTACAATGCTGGTTGGCTGACAGAGACATCTGTCTAGGGGCAACGATCTCAAGCAGATGTTGACAAAGTTAACATTTTTATAGGAAATTTTAAAATCAAAAATATGCTTTCAGAATTCTCTTTAATCCCTAAGTCATGTTCTCAATATTTGCTCTTTAGGCTTCTGTAATAGGACTACCATGTCTTCGCCCATAATAAACAAAAATAACCCTAGGCTGACCTGGAAGGTCGGGGCCCAGCGAGTGATAAATCTGTTAGCCCCAATTTGGAGAGTAAAGTATTTTCTAGAGGTCACCGCACCAGCCATTCACATGGGCCTTACAAATGCTTTCAGAGGTGCCCCCTAGTAAAATCATGACCAGGGCTTTGATGTCAGGGTCTCTTTCTTTTTGTAACATGTCCGAATACCTGGGATTGGGAGGCAGGCAGAAGTCAGAGTGAAATTAAACAAACAGTGGAGAGTGACCAGCCAGGGTGGCTTCTAGTACTGAGGTCATGTGTTTACCTTTCTACTTGCAGATCAAGGTGAAAAGTGCACCCCGAGCTCCGGCCAAATATGGTATATAAACACACATGAAAGAAGGATTAGCTCTCTTCCCTAAGACTAATGGGGACCCCAAAAATCAATAGCTGATTTGTGACAACAAGACTAAGTCAACACTGGACCAAAAGACACTGGCTGTATCCAACTCGCCCTTAATCTCAGGTAAACTTGTAGTAAATTCAACATTATTCATTTCCCTGGCTGCAATTCTCCCTGACTCGGAAGAAGTGCTGACGTAGGAGGCACACACAAAAGCCACCACTCGTTTCTTCTAATCAGATCCCTTTCTTCTCCGGACTCATGACAGATTGCTGTTTGCACACACTTTTTTCCCTCCTACTTCTAGTTCAGCCAGCAGGAGCTCTTCGCAGAGGGAGAAAGCAGCCAATGGATTGCCCCCTATGCCACCTGTGTCCTGAATTCCTGATGCAATCAGAGAACCGTCAAGAGCAGGGTCCTCTGTAAGGGAAAGACTGCTAATGCTGAACTTGTAACATGGAAGGTTCCCTTCATCCATCACTAGGAGACATACGAGGCAAAGTTTATGAGTCTTAGGAGTGATGCTGTCACAGAATTTCTTTAAGACTTTGCGTCACAGACTCAAGACCCCCACATCAAAGGCTTTTATGAGCTTGGGGTGGGAAGGGGCTAAGTCCCATCGCCCGTGGTCTTCACTCCTGAGATCACGAGATGTTAAGAGTCCCAGACCAACCTCTCCAATATACATCTATTCAGAATATTTTGGTTTACCAGCCAACTTGTGCACAGAGATTTTTCCAAAATCAACCCAAGGTAAAACTAAGTTGAACTCCCAGGTATACGCACTATCACTCTCTACATTTTGCAGATGAGAAAGCTGCCTGAGACACAGGATGAATAAATGGTGAATCCGGAACACACATCCAGGGAGTCTGACTCCAGGGTGGGTGAGCTCAGCCACCTGGCCCTGCTGCTATGTGACCTTAGCATGCATCTGAATCTCTCTGAACCTTGGCTTTCTCATCAGTGAAAGGCATATTTTAATACACATCTGACAACGCTGTGATGAGCAGTCAATAGAAAGTTCATGTCAGATACTTAGTAATGCCTTGGAACACAGAGATCAATAAACGGCTAATTCTTCTCTATCCTTTTCTTTGATAATAGAAATATACGCAGCACTGATTATCTGGGCCACTTCTTGGCACTGCTCATTGCCTCACATATTTTTCCATCTAGGTTCTCTTCAAAATGAGTTTTATTTTAAAGTTATATTTTGCTGGCATGCTATTACCTTAGATTTGGGCTGGCCTTTGGAAACAAATATCAATGCCAATGCTTCAACATCAGGAAGGGGCTCATCTTTCCTCTCTCTAATGGCTTCAGCTTTTTTAACTCAGCTGAGAATCTAGCTCTTAGAGTTTTGGTGAATAATCAAGAGCTAGTAGTCCAGAAGGGTACCTGGGATGCCTGCTTCCTGGATCTGTACTGAATCCACAGTGATTAGTGGAGAAAACACTGAGAGTGCTCAGTGAGAATGAAGAGAGTTCAGCGTTAGGGGATGTGGAGTCTAAACCTTCCCCTTGTCTTACATTTGGGCAAATCATGACAGAGGAGGAATAAACCTGCTCAAGAACCACAATATGTCAGTGGTCCTGTATGCTGTGATGCTCGGATGCCAGGGAAACCTCCCTCCATCCTCATAACCAAAAATAGGAAAATATTCATCCACGGAGTGCTT
Organism: Globicephala melas; assembly: GCF_963455315.2. Lineage (NCBI taxonomy): Eukaryota > Metazoa > Chordata > Mammalia > Artiodactyla > Delphinidae > Globicephala > Globicephala melas. The sequence goes on from NC_083325.1 coordinate 76,428,959, forward strand.
GCTATTTTCAGGCAATTGGCTAGGTACTACACATTCATCAAGGTGCACACATTTTGGCAGAGAGCTGAATGGCTGATTATTAAAGTCAATATTTGGCTGGAAGCCGAGGCAGGGACTGAGTATCACTATCACAGACTGCTCTTTTGAGATACAAGGATAAATCTGAAGTTTTATCACAAAATAAATATTATTGCAACTTTATATTCAACATTTTATACTCAAATTTTAAAAGATTGATACAGTATAGGAAAAAAATATATATAGTGTAGGAAAAATCAGTCACCAGTTACTCTGGCGGTTGACCATATTGTATAATGGCAGCAATAAAGAGATGCTCGTTTTCAGCCAAGGTCATTGGAGGAGCAAGGTAGTTTGAGGTCTGCTTTGCCGACATGAGGCACTGCTGAATGTTGCTCCCATGTTATTGAGTTTTCCTTTCCCTTAAATTGTAACTGATTCAAGTAAATATTGATCTTCTCTTCGTCTTCCCTGAAGATACAGTCACTGAAGGCATCGCATAAGCCAAAACCTTTGGACTTGCTTGAAGAAGATGCTTTCAAGATGAAGAACGTTTGAAGAATATTTTCAGAAATAAGGCTGAGGTTGATGGCCTTACCCATCACCATATACACTTAAAAAAATCTTAATCCTTCCAACAATCCTTTGTGCAGGTAGGTACCATAGCTCTATTTTACCATGAAGAAATTAAGGTTTAGAAAAGTTAAATGACTTATCTAAGTTAGTAGTTAGATAGGATTTTGACCCAAGCAGTCTCAGGGCTATGTACAGTGTTCCATGACACCCTAAAAGAGCAAACAGCAGCTCTCCATTGAATCCTGCCATGTGCCTGGAATGACATATACAAGAAGTCATTAATTCTTACACAAAAAATTGAAGTAGTCATTCTTATGCCTACCATACAAATGGGCTGGGGCCTAACCTAATTTCTTAGTGGCAAAGCCAGGATTTGAACCCAACTATCTGATTCTTAAATAAATATTACTACCTACCATGTGATCCTGCCTCTAACCATTTTTTCCACCCTCTAAAGATTCTTTCAACAATATTCAGTGGCTATTACTGAGCTCTGACCGTATGCCAGGTACTGATAAGGTTTAAAGTCGAACATTTCCAAAAAAAGGCATGAAGGCTTATTCCACATGGAGAATTAGATTTGCACGGTCACTCCGGAGAAAGAATACACGGTAACACAGCACACTTTTAGTAAGTTACAGAAAACAGTGGATTTGCAGCATAATAAAGCAAGAAGAAAACTGGGGCGTGGAACCAACTGCTCTGTTCCTTGCCATTTTGCCCATGGCTTCTCCGATAAGAACTGGTATTAGGTTAGAAAACAGAAAGGGCAGCTTCCTGGCAATAACTTGCAGCAAGCCAACCTCTTCTTTTCCTGTGTCTCCCCGCCAGGCTCTTCCCCTGGGACAGGACAGGAGCCACCAATGCAACCCAACTTTGCTGCTATGAATAAGGTGGAGCTAACCCTTTCCCTGGCATGTTTGCGTTTAGTGAAATATTTTCTCCCACTTCCAGTTAGCCCATTTTCCATTATGTGAGTCAATCTGACAGTTTAAACCAACAGAAATATTACTTTTTTTCCCCTAAAGTGTGGGTTAAATGCAACGTTTAACATAATGAGCCCAAGGGGGGAAAAGTTCACAGTAAAGATAAATATTCCTCTTTAAAAAAAAAATTAGACCCAATTAATAGCTAGATGGTATAAGCTTGCAAACACTGAAAGGGGAAATAGGGTTTTTTCTTTCTTTCTTTTTTTAAAAAATTAAATCACAAGATCTATTGTTTTGTTTTAAAGCCTGAATACTGATATATTTCATACATTATGACTATTTTCTTAAAGGAAAAATATAAAACTATTTTATTAACAACTATTCCCTCATATTTACGGTAAGGTAAACAGCAGCCCTAGGTAACAGCTCTTTTTCTCCTAAATTACTACTTCCCCTTGCTCCCTGGAGACCTAACTAACTCCAGCTTGACAAAGATTGATCCTCAGTTGAGACTGAGGAAGGCATGCTTCTCACTATGCACACCTCACTTTGCAGTTCTCAGTGGTTGAGTTCCAAATCCTACCCAAACCACTCAAGATCTTTACTCCCACTTTTCCCAGCAAAATCAAAACTTGTTTCTTACGAAGGTCCTGGCTAACATTGCTTACTAAGATGAGTTCTTGTATATTGCCTTTCTCTTAGCTAACAGTGGGCAGAGTATTTAAGTCCAAATGAATCAGAAACATATGGCATGCATTTCTCTTAATAATGCTTTGGGTTTTATATATATATATATATATACATATATATATATATATATATATATAAAATTAAATGAGAACAGTGCTACAGGCAAAGTATGCTTTGAGAAGCTATTGAAAGGCAAAGGTTGAGTGGGATGGAGGATGATCCATGAATGCAAAAGGCCCACTTGGCCTTGAATTTTTCAATCCTGAGCTACCAGGGAAGACACCAAGCCCTTCAGGGAAATTGCTAAGAGAGCATTCCATTTTCACCCTTTCTCCATATTTATTTTATTTATCTGTTTCGTTGCCTACTTCCTCCTACCCCCTACCCCACACCTACCACTTCTGGTTCCTTTACTAAGATCTTCCTTCTTATTAAAGTTCATTCTACATTTGCTTAGAAGCCTCTATATGCTAAGACCTACATGAATTGAAGGTAGATGCTCAATTATAGCGTGTGTGACCAAAGCCTAGTCCTGGGATTATATTTTCATTAACCTCATAATTAAGCAATCTTAATGTCGATCTCATTTTAAATCCATGGGGGCTTGATGTTGGCTTATACGGGTTATCATCATCTCTGCCACCTTTATCGGGTCTGTGTGTTCAGCGTGTGTTTATGTGAGAGAAACAGAAGGGGATCCCACACAGCTGAGTTACAACCTCTCAGTTACAATCTGCCTTGGAGAAGACACTTCATTTTCTTCAATCTCAGGTTTTTACATTCACAAAGTGGGACTGACATTAAGGCCATATCAGGGGTCTGTGGTAAGAATGAAATAAGATAATAGATTAAAAATTGCTTTGTAAGTTATAGTCAAATTAATTTTGAAAACACTACTTTTACCACCTCTGGCCTTTAAATATTTAAAAGGCTGTCTTAGACATGCTCCATATTTTAATTTCCTTATGATTTCCTGTAGATTCTCTATACCATTTTGGAACATTATTTTTCCTCAAAGAGAGAAAAACTGGATAAACCAAATGTCCACTCAGTGTACTTATAGCCCAAATGCCCAAGAAGAATTCCTTTAAGAATTCCATCTTTTTCAAATGTTGGACCTTCTGAGAGTCTGTAAACTGTCTAGCCAGTTCTTAGAGATAGGCAAATAAAGTGACCCTTCTCTAAAATTATCTAAACCAGAATTGGACATCACCACCCTCAATTTTCTAGTCTGTCACCTTGTGTTTTGGAATCAGACTCAAAGCTCCTCCTAGAAAGGACTCAATCTTTCATTTACCAAGAGTCTCCCGTGTATCCTGCACTGAACTAGGCCACCTTGTATGAGCCATCTCGTTTCATTTTATCTCCACCGGACACATGTTAAAACAAGAGTTTTGAGGGGCCATGGAGACCTGCTTAATTTTAAAACCAGAAATATATCAAGTACCACATTGAGTAGGAAGCAAGGGCCACCTGGTAGGCCCCTATCTGCTGCCGGGGGGCCTGAAGGCTGTGCATTGGCACAGCTGCTGAAGCTGCCCATCAAAGCAATGTTCCTCCTTGCATGGCCATGTGGATAACTCTGGTCAGTACTCTGGGAAGGTCTGGCTTTGGATAAGGTTAAGCCTTCTGAGATATAAGTCCATTTCATGATTTCAGGCCAAGAGAAGCAAACAGGATGGCAACGACCAGGAAGTGGGGTGCTCCTTTGAGAAGAGGTACAGCATAGCCCACTGCAGTGAGCTGTGGATCAGGCACTGGCCTAGATACAAATCTTAGCCCCCCACTCCTCCCATGTACTAAGCTAAGTGACCTTGCCCAGGTCACTATTCTGGTCCTCATTTTCCTCATCTGTGAAATAGGGATGATCATTCCAGCCCTTCCCACCTCACATAGAAATGGTGGAAGTGAAATAACATTAAAAAAAACTACCTGAAAAATTGCTTATGTGCAGTGCCATGAATCAGGTAGATGTTATCACCAACCTTCTGTGATATGTGCTCCCTCCAAGGGTGGTGGAGGTGAGGCATCTCTAGAGAAAACTCTGCACAGGCTTTTCTCTTCCTGATATTTTCTAGGACTTTACCGGGACAGCCCTGGGCCCTGGCGACCTTTCTCGACTCTGCTCAGGCCTCTATCTCTGGCCTCTGCCGAGGATGTTGCTGAGAAAGAGGCTGATGGTCCTTTAGAAAACTCTCTCCAAGGAGCAACAGGGCATTGTCTCCTCTCCCGGCCTGGCTAGATCCTCATGAGAACAGGACCCAGCAAATGGACAGAGCAATTAGCCGGAGGAGGAATCTGGAGGAATGGAAATTAAATGCAGCCAGGTGTGGCCAAGGCAATGATCAAAGGTGTGCCACGAGAAGAAACATGGCTCACTGAAGAGAGGGACAGTGGGAAAGCTTTTCCCTTCAAGGTGTATTAACCAACGCTGTTTTATGCAACTTACAAGTTTGGAAGATTTACTATAACCATGTCTAGACCATCCAGGATATGATTCCAGATGGGATACTGTGGAGCAGCAGAGGAGAGGGGCAAGGTGAGAAGAGAAGGAAGAGAGGAGAAAGAGAAAACTTGAGAGCATAGGGAAACAAGACAAAACGGAACGGAGAGGGCAACTGATCCCTAGAAGGAGGAAGTCACACTTTTTGTCCAGAACAAACCTTAAGCTCTGTCCATCATTCATAGAAAATGAAATGTGGTAGCACAAACCATTTATTCCCCCAAGTTCCCTTTCCCCCAACCTCAGCAATATTTGAAGTTAAGGACTCCTGATTTCAACCAAGTCTCTATGCTCTCAGTCTATGCTCCTTTGAAAAATAACATAGAAAAACATAAGCATGTGTGTGTGTGTATGTGTGTGTGTGTGTGCACGCGTGCACGCGCGTGTGTGCTGGAACTGGGGCAGAGCTGCTCCCTTCCCAGCGTTTGGGCACATTTTGCTGCGGAGTCTTTCCAGTAGGATGGCTGAGACGGCAAGCCCAGCTCAGGTTTCATTTCAGAGGCTGATTAAAGCTCTCACAAATGCCAGCTTACATCACTTCGATGACTATTAATTTAAAGAAAATATTTGCCTGGAAAAAAAGAAAAACATTGCAAACCATTCCTGTTTTATCACCAAGGGGTCCTTCTTCTCAGACAATTCTTTCCTTCGTCTTGAAGTGAGCAAGTCTGACCTGGGCAAAGTTATCCAGGTGCAGCAATTAGAGGAACACGGGCCAGATTCTTCCAATTAGGTGAGGGTGCACAGACCTTTGCCATGGTGATGGCAAAAAAACTACTGTTCAGTCCCCCATTCCCACTGTTCAAGTGATAAATGACCCCCAGCCTGCTCTCCCCAGAGCCGAGAGAGGCCTGTCTCTGGACAAAGGCCAGGGAAAACAGAACAAGATTTATAAGAGCCAAAGGCAGAGTGAAGACGAGCTGGAGGGCATGCGGGAAAAGCCCACGTGAGAAAATGTGGTGCGTTTTAGTAGCTGCATGTTACTTTATGATGACGGGGTGGGAGCAGAAGGGGCGCTGGGCTGCTGGTGGAGGGTAAGTGGCCACAGTCAAACAGCATCTGGGCGGCTGGGGCCTTCGCAGTTGGCCCAGCCCTTGGGAAAGCAGGGAGCACTGGCCCTGAAATCCTGATCTGGCTCCTTCATTGGCCCCAAATCCTTCTAAACGGACACCGTTAAAGGAATGTCTTTAAAACTAAGGAGACAAATGGAGACAGAGAAAGTGGTCCTGTGCTGCTAGATTAAAACGCATGATGGTACAATTAAAGATATTCACCAGCGAAATTTGAACCCCATTACACGCGGGCGTACAGTATGCAAGGAAGAGCTGTTTTATATCATTAAAGACAAAAACCAGGTCTATAGGTAAAGCTTTAAGAGCAATAAACATCCTGAATTCAAGAATAAGTCTGTCAAATGAAGGGATATTGATTTTGGAACAAGGAATATTATGTCAAACAACATTAGTTTAATTGATCTGAATTTAGTTTAAGTACTAAAAGCATTTATATACAAACAGCAAATGAAAATTAACTGCAGCTGAAGCCCCGCTGTTCGTTCACAGGGGTTTCGCGTAGACCAGAACCTGGCACCCAAGCGGCCTGGCTGGAGTCAGGAGCACACAGTGGAGCTGGGCTTTCTTCCCCTGCATGACAATGGGGAAGGCAATGTGCTTTCTCTCAGAGGTAGGAACATTTAACACCGGCCTTTGACTTTTCAAAATACACAAATGCCATTTCTTGCTCCAGAGGAATTCATGAGAGAACACGGGGTGAGGCCAGGAGAGAGGAACCGAGTGGGTACCCAAGTAAGTGAACTGCTTCTGGTCCCCGAGTGAACGAGCCCCGGCTCCCCCTCTGACCACTTGGCCCCATCAGAACCAATGCCTAACAAGGCTGCCTGTTCTCCGCACAGAGCTGCTCCTTTCAGCGGCTGCCAGGCCCTAGGAGCCCCAGGTAGAGGCTCCAGGAAAACACTTAGGCTCACAGCCCAGGCAGGACAGGTTCTCAATAAACAGTACCAGCCTCAGTCCCTCAGTGGTGATAGAATGGAGAGAGACTGTGAAAGTGTCCGAACCCATTTCCTGCCTTGTGCTCTTGTTTCCTTCTGAAAGAGATCCCAAGTCAACCACTCTTTCTTTCTTAATCCCCCACCTACAGCCATCCCGTGGAACTCACTCCAAAGTGTGTGAATATACAGGAAATGCACAGTGGTAAAGCCAGGACAGAGATGCACATTTTCTCTTTAGTTACCAAAGTCTTGTGTGTGAGAATAACTGCGATTCTCCCACAGGATTGTTCTAGGGAAATCCAGCAGAAGCCTTCAGAAGTCCACCGGGCCTGGCGATCACCCAGTCTGCTTGCAGAGGGCTCACTGTCGGCTGCCACGGACCCCCGTGAATGGGCGAGGGTGTAAACCACTCCGTTATGTGTCAGACTCATTCTTTAAGGTCTGGTCAGCTCAGGAGCCAACCATGTTTCCACTTTGTTTTCAGAAGGCCTGACAAAGGCTCCAGGATGTTGTTTTGTTTACATCTTGCCACCTGCACACTCCCTCCCTGAGAGCTGAATCTCCACTCCCAGATCAAAGGGCAGTTAAGTGGAGCTGGAAGAAAGATCTCTCCACCTCCAGCCCTCAGCTTTCACTCTCGCTCCAGAGTGCAGCACGTTGTCAGATTTATAGCCTTACGTGTGAACACGGCAACAAAAACCAACAAAAACAGCCTCACACCGTGGTTTTCCCTCCATCCAGACCCTTTGCCACACACGTGAGGTTTATTCTCAGGGTTTTAGCTGTGAAGGGACCTTTATATGAGCTCTCAAGACACCAGTTATCCTATCTGTCTTGATTTCTCCTTGTTGAAACATTTTTCTATTCCATCCATTTGACACATTTTCTATCAAAATATTTTTCCCCTCTTATAGTCCCAGCCAGCAGAGTCAGTAGAGGAGCGGAGTGACTGAGGACCGGAGAGCAGTGTTCTAGAGTGACAGATGTAACCTGCTGAGGACAACGCAGTGAGAAAGAGGACATGAATCAAGGCCTTGGATGACGGCACATTTTGGCAACGTTCACACTGTAAAGGTACTATGCAGTAGTGTCTCGCAGACTCCAGTGAACTAGTATTCCTGGGCTAATATTCACATTATATTTGCTCATCAAGTGTACTTCGAACACCTGTGATGTGCCAGGCCTTCTGCAGAGCATCCGTGAAGACTTGTACACTATTCCTGCCTTCGTCCAGAGGAATGTGATCCGAGCACAGCCTGGTTCATATCTGCTGAACACAGGTACAAACAAGCCCCTAGAATAACCTAAAGACAGAGGCAATTGCTCTTCCAAGAAATAAGGTTGCTATGGTCTGAATGTTTATGTCCCCCCAAAGCTCACATGGTGAAACCCTCCCCTCTAAGGTGATATAGTATTAGGATAAGGGCTCTTTGGAAGGTGATTAGGTTATGGAGGCAGAGCTCTCTTGAATGGGATTGGTAATCTTACAATAAAGGCTCCAGAGAGATCCCTCACTCCTTTCACCACATGAGGACACAGTGAGAAACTGGCCATCTGCACCCCAGAAGAGGGTCTTCACTACAACCTGACCAGGCTGGTGACCTGATCTTGGATTTCCAGCCTCCAGAACAGCAGCCTGAACCGACTGAGACAAGGAACCTGGCAAGGAGAGTAGAAAGTCAGGAGCCTGCCAGCTGGAACAGGTGGGCGGGGGGAAAGGTTCCATGAGGAGAGAACTGTAAGGACACTGTAAGCACAGAGGGTGCAGGTGATGTCTGCACAATGCTGCCTAGTCCCGTGTGGCTGCATCACTGGGGGCTGTGGTGAGAGCCAGGCAAGAATCCTTGACAAGAGCACTCATGGCTTCCTAACCTCTTTATTGCATTCCTTTCCCCTTCAGAAGCTGTAGTGGACTGAGAGGCAGATGGTCTTCGGTTTGAGTCACTTAGAGCCATGACCTTGGACGAGTCACTTAACCTCTCCAGACCCCAGCTCCTCTTGTGAAATATGCAGAAAGTAACAGTTACCTCCCCACAAAAGTGAAGGTAAGGCTTAAATAGAGACAACTTTTGAGAAAGCCCTTACACACAAGTACATAGCTAGGCTTACCAGGGCACTCAGTCATGTGATCCAGAGGGGCCCACACACTGAAATGAAAGGGGGAGATCAGGCTTTTTCTGGCCTGAATTTAGGAAAAAAAATTCCCAATAGTTCTTTATATGTGATGCTGAGCAAGTCACATCACTTCTCCAGGCCTTATTTTCCTTCAATAAAACAGGAGTGGAAGGGCCAAGGTCTCTTCCGGTTTAGATTTCCAAGGACAGAGTTTAAAGCTCAATGGGCAAAATCTTCAGATTCCCGAAGACCTTGTTTAAATCCACCTCCTGGAGTGTAACTGTTATATGTCTGAACATTATAAATTATGAAATACGAAATAAATACGTGCACATATACATAAACACATGTGAGTATATATAGACATGCATGTATATACGTAACTCAATTGTTCCAACCAGGGACATCGGTCCAATGCCTGGAGTTTCTCTTTTTCTTTCAGGATTCAACATCTGGCTCAGTTCCAATATATTCCTGAGTTGCTGAGTCTCGTTCCCACAAAGATCTGTCTTCTCTCTCTGGTTAAGAGAAATGCATGCTGGGCATCCTGCCAAGCACTTGGGGGCCTTGTAGTATATTCTGCCGTGACCCCTGGGGTGTGCCTCGTTTCCTGTGTCACTGGTTGTCGGAGTCGGGGGAGGCCTACCATGGCCTTGCTGGAGCTAGGCATTGAATTCTGAAGCATGGAAGGTTTACCCAGGCTCAAGACTGGACTCCCCAGATTTGTGTCTCAAGAATCTCAGCCAACTATGTCCTGACGCACCAGGACCTCACAAAGTGACCCTTGGAAGAGAGAGAGACCTAGCTGCTCTTCCACAGCCATCTTTACGAATCTTCTCTCACACTGAAAAGGCCCTTAAAGGTTTACAAAATACAGTTATATCCTTGACCTGATATAAGTCAAACCAGGGTATTAGCATCCCAACAAGGACTCAATTTTTATGCACATGCATATGAAATCCTAGAGGTCATCTTTTGAGGAAGTGCCCACTTACTGACCTCTAGTTATCCCAGAAGGGTCCAGATATACCATTCCTTGGGATAGGTAGGATATTCTTAAGCTCAGAGGACAGAAGGGCTAAAGGTTGGCTTTAGGCGAAAATGGAAAAAAACAAACAAACACCTAAAAGACGAAGAGACTATCCTCCCTTTTCATATCCTGCCCTCCTCAAAGTATCATTTCTACTTCTCTCACAGCCTTCCTCTTCCTACTGGAAACAACTGCTTTCAGAACACAATTTATTCGCGGTCTCTAAAGGCCCTTAAAACTCTGACGTTTTATGGTTCTATTTGAATTTCATCCAATTTCTTTTCATGAGATGAAGCTCTGGTATTAAGGAGTTTCAGAAATGTTAGGGTCATTGGGGAGGGGAGGTAGGGGCTTCCCTACCTAAGCAGTTTTTATGGTGGATGTCTTCATGGAAACAGGCAGCATCATGGAGCCTGACCAGGGAGCCTGACAAGGTCTCCTCGTATATAACAGAAGGATGTCCAGGCCAAGAGGAGGCCCCAAAAAACTGAGCCTGCTTCTGGAAAGACACAGCTCTTCTATTGATGAACGTAAGTGCAATGAAACAGAGACTACTGTGAACCTAAGGGCAGGAGCTCTGAAGGGAAATACTCCATGCCTCTTGGATTTAAGGAGTCCCTTGTCTACTAGTGGAAATATGCACATAAACAGATAATTTCAGTAAAATGTTCTAAGTGATAAAACAGACGTAAGTAAGGGTATTGTGAGAGCAGAGAGAAGGGACATTTAGCCAATCTAGGAATTCAGAAAATACATCTTGGCAGGAATGAAATCTATTCATGTTGTATTTTGTGTGCTTTTTTGTTTTTTTGTAGCATGTTCTTGTCTTTTCTCTCACAATATCACCACTCCATCCCTGTGATGGAGCCAGGGAGAGGAACATTACCTCAACTGACAGATGAGGACACCAGGGCACAAGAAAAATAGACAAAGTTGCACAACTAGTTAATGGCAGAGAATTAGCAAACCTATGTTATTTTTATGCACCTAAATAAAGAGTCAATTTGATAGAGACTAAATGGAATAATGGTGAGAGTTCTAGAATATTCTGAGAGTCGTGCAAGGGAAAAGGAGGGGATGGGATAAAGTTTTTGAGAGTTTGATATGTTACAGCAGTATTTAATTTGCTTCAACCAAAGCTATACTCTATAGAAATGTACATGCACTATCTCTGGGTAGCGGGGGGGAATGGGTGAAGGAGGTCAAAAGGTAAAAAAACAAAAACTAAAGTACATAGCATCATTTACAATTCTTCCCAAGAAAGTAAAGTACTTATCTATTAAACTTGTGCAGGATCTCTATAGTGAAAATTATTAACTGCTAGGAAAGAAATCAAAGAAGACCTAGATAAATGTAGAGACATGCTATGTTCATGGACTGGAAGATTTAACGTAGTAAAGATGTCAAGTCTTCCCAAATTGGTTTACAGGTTTAATGCAATTGCTATCAAAACCCCACAAGCTTTTTAAATAGATATAGACAATCTAATCCTAAGATACATGTGGAGGGAGAAAAGTCTGTGTAAATTGTGTATTTATGCCTATCAGGTTTAACGCTAGCTCTGTAACTTTGGTTAACTTTTCATTTGTATTCTGAGAAACTTATGGTATGATAAAATATACTAGTGTAAATAAAGACACAATTCTTAATATGTAAAAAAAGAAAGGAAATGCTATTCCATTTAAAGTTCCAAAAGTTCAAGCTGGTTTCATGCTTTGTATTTTGCATATTCTGTTCCCTTGGATTGTAATGCACTTCCCCAACTTTTGCCTACCTGGCATATTCTCACACATTCTTAAAAACAGAAGTCAAACATTATTGGTCTCTGTTCCCTTGGTCCCTGGAACACATGCCCCTCAGATTTCATTCTAGGGATAACTGCTTGCTCTTTTGTCTGATTGGTTTTTTTTTTTTTCCCCACCAGATAGTAAGGATCATGAGTATAAGAATGTTATTCTATTTATCTTTATGTCTCCAGAATCCAAATGGTAACTGCTTAGTAAGTGTTTGAATAAACAAATGGGTGAATAAAGAAATAAACAACAGGTAATAATTAATCTTTATAAAAATATAGGGTCAGTGAATTGCATAAAACTTCAGCTCCAGGATATAAAGATATAGGAAAAAAGCAGCATTCTCACCCTAATAATGAAAAAGAGCCAAACTAACTTCAAATTCACACTATTTTTCAAACCCATCAGAGAATGGAGGTTGCAGGGAACTGGTTCAGAATCTAAGTAGAGATGATGACTGAAGAGAGAGAGAATACAGGAACATGCACTCACCTGGGATAGATAGAACCAGATGTCAACAAAAAGTTCAGCTAGAATAGCTGACAAATTGGTGAAGGCCAAGTGGGAGTGGTAGGACAGAGGAAACGTCTGGGGAGGTCACAGAAACTAGGTAAGTCCACAGTATCTTTCAGGTTTGTTCTCCATGGACCCCTGTGAACACCCTGGGTGTTCACATAAAAGATCAGAAGGGTCTATCATGGTTCAGATCTGAATGAGAGGAACAGAAGCCATGCAAGAAGGACAAGAACCTCTGGTGGATCCTTCCCCTACATTTCCACCATGGAAGAGAGACATTATCTGAGGCGGAAGAGCAACAATGCCGGCCCCAGGGCACAGGTGAACATACATTGCATATGTAAACAAGGAGGCAGAAAAATCCTAGTCTTGAGAGAAGAATAGTTATGTGCTGAGCCCACAACTGCAGCCAGGGCAGGGACAGAGAACAGAGAAGGCCACCATGATGAGGTCCAGGGACATGGTATATACCTAAGACTGAGCTTTAATTAGAGTAACAGAGACCCCACTTCACCACCACTAAGATAAGAAACTTGGAATAACAAGTAAAAGAAGAATACTGCTAGAGAAGGGCAGAAGAGGAACAGAGCTTCCAAAGAGACACGCTCTGAGGTACAGCCCAAATGGAAGACCTAAAACTCAGAATCATACAGATATTCCTCTGATTAGCCACACACTACTCTAGCACAAAGTATCTCTAGAGGAATGGGAAGAATGTGGTGCACTGTGAAAAACTAAATAAAAAATAGTAGCACTTGAAAACAGTAGAATATATTTTCTTTTCTAGAGTAGGTGGAACATTCACAGAGGTAGGTGCAGAGAGTTCCACTGGTAAACTCTACCAAACATTTAAGGAAGGAAAAAAATGCCCATACTATACAGCTTCTTCCACAATATAAAAGCAGAAAAAATACTACCCAGCTCATTTTATGAGGCCAGGATTATCCTACTATGAAAAGGAAACAAAGGTATTACAAGAAAAGAAAGCTACAGAAAAAAATATCCCTCATTAATATAGAGACAAAATACTGAAATGAAAAATATGGTATCTCTATTGTAAATCTAATGTTTTCCAGAGTAAAAAGTTTAAAAAATGGTATCTTTGTTTAGAACTCAATATAAAGCTCCCCTATTAAACAGAGCTTTCCTAAATCTTGCAGTGGAAATCTTAAACTGTTATCTTGATTTGACCCGTTAGCCAAGGTTACACAGGTAATACGTGTAAAGTAAGAAGAAAACTGGAAGGTAAACTTCTATCAAGTGATCAAAGCAATATCATAAGAAATCATTTTAATCATATGGCACCTGATAGGATACAAAAGAAGACGTAGCATCCCTTCTTTGATATCTCTGCCAAAGATACATGGCCTGAATCTACTCATGAGTTAATATCAAACAAACTCAACTTCAGAGGCATTCTACAAAATAATTGACTTGTAATCTTCAAAAGAATCAAAGTCATGAAAGTCAAGGAAAGGTTGAAGAACAAGCCCACACTGAAGAAGACTAAAATCAATACACGGTTCTAAACAGTATACTTTTTCTGAAAGGAATGAATTTGGCTACTTGGCGAAACTTGAATATATTTATAAAAACATGATTAGAGAAGAATGGTGCATCATGTCAGCAACTTACTCTCAGATGGTTAAAAAAAGTTCTTTTTCCTGTCTTCAAAACTTATAGAACAGCTTAATTATAATTTAAATATATATGCACAAACTTATTCATAGCAACATTACTCATAATTGCAAAATACTGAAATCAACACATACATCCTATAGGAGACTGGTTGAACCATGACACATCACAGAATGGAGTCTTATGCTACTGTAAGAAAAATTGGGGAAGATTTCTATGAAATTATATGACATTATTTTCATAATAAATCATTGAGAAAAAAGGAAATTGCAAAGAGTATCTACAGTATGCTATCTTTCAAGTAAGAAAGAAAAGGAGATAATAGAGTATATACATATTTGCTAATCTGTGCAAAAAGAAATACAGGAAAGTTCAACAAGGAACTAGTGAGATTAACTGCCTGTAAAGGGTGGTTAGAAATAAGGTAGAAAGAACAGAAGGATTAAAAAGGAGTAGAAGGGATGAAAAGGAAGTGGTACTTACTTGAGCTTATCATTTGTATAATTTGGGACTCTTAGAACCACTGTAATGTTTGGCCTACCTCCCAAATAAATGAATAATTACAATCAACAGAGATATGTGTATATGGGGCAGGGGGAGGTGATTCAAGGTAGAATCAAAACAGTAACAAATAGACCTAGCTATATTATAAAGAAAGAAAATAATTGCAGTGAAGTGTGTGAGGAAGAAAATAACTACTTATGCAACAGAAATCCTGCACTATTTGGGTTATATAATGTAAGGTTAGAGATGGGAAAGAAAGGTGTTCTCAAATATACTTTGTTTTCCACAGAGGTATAGATGAAACTACTAAAACTACTTTATGTAAATACAATAATTGAAAAATGAGTGAATATATTAAGGAAGACAAAAGCCATGTTTCTCACTGTTAGAGATATTACAAATAAAGAAAGAGAGAAAGATAAAATAAAACTCACGGTGTTTTTCTGGAATCAAAAGTACCAGTATGGACTCATAACTTTTATACAGAAGTAAATATAAATGTGTAGGTATGCATGCATTCATATGCATACATACATTTCCTAGCTCTTAATGTTAAGAGGGACTAGAAGCAATGATACCCCAGTACCAATGAATACACAGAACCTGGATCTTAATTTCTAAATTCTGTTCACAAATAAAAGGAACCAGGAAGTCGGAAAAATGGCTGATTCTAGAACTGGAACAGGGAAAGTACATGATGATCTGGAAGATGTTATGGTGCTAGAGATTAAGTAAATGCTCAAAAATCGATAGAGTCTTGTCAAAAGATCATATTAGCCAACTTAAAGAGGCTCACGATGGCCAAATCTCTATAATTTGAACAATAAAGTAAATAATGATAGTAATAGACCACAACTTATAGGATAAAATAAATATTCCAGACCCCATTCTTACATAAATTAAAAAAGAACAAAATAAGTAAATGGGGGAAAGGGACATTTTGTAGAGCCCTAATTAATACATGGAGAGAGAATGATGGAAATAAAAAAATAAGCATTTAGCAAATAAAAGGTAATTGTTGCAGGCAAGAATAATCAATGGGTGAGATTGGTTCAAGATGGCGGAGAAGAAGGACGTATGTTCACTCCCTCTGCGAGAGCACTGGAATCACAACTAACTGCTGAAAAATCATCGACAGGAAGACACTGGAACTCACCAGAAAAGATACCCCACATCCAAAGACAAAGGAGAAGCTGCAATGAGATGCTAGGAGGGGTGTAATCACAATAAAATCAAATCCCATAACGGCTGGGTGGGTCACTCAAAAACTGGAGAACACTTATACCACGAAGTCCACCCACTGGAGTGAAGGATCTGAGCCCCACGTCAGGCTTCCCAACCTGGGGGTCCAGAAACGGGAGGAGGAATTCCTGGAGAATCAGACTTTGAAGGCTAGTGGGATTTGATTGCAGGACTTCGACAGGACTGGGGGAAACAGAGACTCCACTCTTGGAGGGCACACACAAAGTAGTGTGTGCATCAGGACGCAGGGGAAGGAGCAGTGACCCCATAGGAGACTGAACCAGACCTACGTGCTAGTGTTGGGGGGTCTCCTACAGAGACGGGGGTGGCCGTGGCTCACTGCGGGGACAAGGACACTGGCAGCAGAAGTTCTGGGAAGTACTCCTTGGCATGAGCCCTCCCAGAGTCTGCCATTAACCCCACCAAAGGGCCATGTAGGTTCTAGTGCTGGGTCACCTCAGGCCAAACAACCAACAGAGAGGGAACCCAGCCCCACCCTTCAGCAGACAAGCGGATTAAAGTTCTACTGAACTCTGCCCACCAAAGCAACACCCAGCTCTACCCACCACCAGTCCCTCCAATCAGGAAGCTTGCACAAGCCTCTTAGATAGCCTCATCCACCAGAGGGCAGATAGCAGAAGCAAGAAGAACTACAATCCTGCAGCCTGTGGAATAAAAACCACATTCACAGAAAGACAGACAAATTGAAAAGGCAGAGGACTATGTACCAGACTATGTACCAGAAGGAACAAGATAAAACCCCAGAAAAACAACTAAATGAAGTGGAGATAGGCAACCTTCCAGAAAAAGAATTCAGAATAATGATAGTGAAGATGATCCAGGACCTTGGAAAAAGAATGGAGGCAAAGATCGAGAAGATGCAAGAAATGTTTAACAAAGACCTAGAAGAATTAAAGGACAAACACCTAGAAGAATTAAGAAGAAACAGAGATGAACAATACAATAACTGAAATGAAAAATATACTAGAAGGAATCAATAGCAGAACAACTGAGGCAGAAGAACAGATAAGTGTACTGGAAGACAGAATGCTGGAATTCACTGCCACAGAAAAGAATAAAGAAAAAAGAATGAAACGAAATGAAGACAGCTTAAGAGACCTCTGGGACAACATTAAACGCACCAGCATTGGCATTATAGGGGTCCCAGAAGGAGAAGAGAGAGAGAAAGGACCCAAGAAAATATTTGAAGAAATTATAGTCAAAAAATTCCCTAACATGGGGAAGGAAATACCCAAGTCCAGGAAGTGCAGAGAGTCCCAGGCAGGATAAACCCAAGGAGAAACATGCCGAGACACACAGTAATCAAATTGATAAGAATTAAAGACAAAGAAAAATTATTAAAAGCAACAATGCAAAAATGACAAATAACATATAAGGGAACTCCCATCAGGTTAACAGCTGATTTCTCAGCAGAAACTCTACAAGCCAGAAGGGAGTGGCACAGTATATTTGAAGTGATGAATGGAAGACCCTACAACCAAGATTACTCTACATGGCAAGGATCTCATTCAGATTCAATGGAGAAATCAAAAGCTTCACAGATGAGCAAAAGCTAAGAGAATTCAGCACCACCAAACCAGCTCTACAACAAATATTAAAGGAACTCCTCTAACTGGGAAACACAAGAGAAGAAAAGGACCTACAAAAACAAACCCCAAACAATTAAGAAAACGGTAATAGGAACATACATATAGATAATTACCTTAAATGTGAATGGATTAAGTGCTCCAACCAAAAGACACAGGCTTGCTGAATGGATACAGAAACAAGACCCATATATATGCTGTCTACAAGAGAACCACTTCAGACCTAGGGACACATACAGACTGAAAGTGAGGGGGTGGAAAAAGATATTCCATGTAGGGCTTCCCTGGTGGCGCAGTGGTTGAGAGTCTGCCTGCCGATGCAGGGGACACGGGTTCGTGCCCCGGTCCGGGAAGATCCCACGTGCCGCGGAGCGGCTGGGCCCGTGAGCCATGGCCGCTGAGCCTGCACGGGCCAGGGCCTGTGCTCCGCAATGGGAGAGGCCACAACAGTGAGAGGCCCGCGTACCGCAAAAAAAAAAAAAAAAAAGATATTCCATGTAAACAGAAATCAAAAGAAAGCTGGAGTAGCAATACTCATATCAGATAAAATAGACTTTAAAATAAAGAATGCTACAAGAGACAAGGAAGGACACTACATAATGATCAAGGGATCAATCCAAGAAGAAGACATAACAATTATAGATATATATATGCACCCAACAAAGGAACACTTCGATACATAAGGCAAATGCTAAGAGCTATAAAAGAGGAAATGGACAGTAACACGATAATAATGGGGGACTTTAACACCTCACTTACACCAATGGACAGATCATCCAGATAGAAAATTAGTGAGGAAATACAAGCTTTAAATGACAAAATAGACCAGATAGACTTAATTGTTATTTATAGGACATTCCATCCGAAAACAGCAGATTACACTTTCTTCTCAAGTGCACATGGAACATTCTCTAGGATAGATCACATCTTGGGTCACAAATCATGCCTCAGTAAATTTAAGAAAATTGAAATCACATCAAGCATCTTTTCCGATCACAAGCTATGAGATTAGAAATCAATTACAGGGGAAAAAAACGTAAAAACACAAACACATGGAGGCTAAACAATACATTACTAAATAACCAAGAGATCACTGAAGAAATCAAAGAGGAAATCAAAAAATACCTAGAGACCAATGAAAACATGACAATCCAAAACCTATGGGATGCAGTAAAATCAGTTCTAAGATGGAAGGTTATTCAATACAATCCTACCACAGGAAACAAGAAAAATCTCAAAAAACAGTCTAACCTTACATCTAAAGGAACTAGAGAAAGAAGAGCAAAGAAAACCCAAAGTTAGTAGAAGGAAAGACATAATAAAGATCAGAGCAAAAATAAATGAAATAGCAATAGCAAAGATCAATAAAACTAAAAGCTGGTTCTTTGAGAAGATAAACAAAATTGATAAACCATTAGCCAGACTCAAGAAAAAGAGGGAGAGGACTAAATCAATAAAATTAGAAATGAAAAAGAAGTTACAACAGACATTGCAGAAATACAAAGCATCATAAGAGACTACTTACAAGCAACTCTATGCCAATAAAATGGACAACCTGGAAGAAATGGACAAATTCTTAGAAAGGTATAACCTTCCAAGACTGAACCAGGAAGAAACAGCAAATATGAACAGACCAATCACAAGCAGTGAAATTGAAACTATGATTAAAAATCTTCCAAAAAACAAAAGTCCAGGACAGATGGCTTCACAGGTGAATTCTATCAAACATTTAGAGAAGAGCTAACACCCATCCTTCTCAAACCCTTCCAAAAAATTGCAGAGGAAGGAGCACTCCCAAACTCATCCTACAAGGCTACCATCACCCTGATACCAAAACCAGACAAAGATACTAAAAAAAAGAAAATTACAGACCAATATCACTGATGAATATAGATGCAAAAATCCTCAACAAAATACTAGCAGACAGAATCCAACAACACATTAAAAGGATCATACACCATGATCAAGTGGGATTTATCCCAGGGATGCAAGGATTCTTCAATATACACAAATCAATCAATGTGATACACCATATTAACGAATGGAAGAATAAAAACCATATGATCACCTCAATAGATGCAGAAAAAGCTTTTGACAAAATTCAACACCCATTTATGATAAAAAACTCTCCAGAAAGCGGGCATAGAGGGAACCTACCTCAACATAATAAAGGCCATATATGACAAACCCACAGCAAACATCATTCTCAATGGTGAAAAGCTGAAAGCACTTCCTCTAAGGCCAGGAACAAGACAAGGATGTCCACTCTCGCCACTATTATTCAACATAGTTTTGGAAGTCTTAGCCATGGCAATCAGAGAAGAAAAAGAAATAAAAGGAATACAAATTGGAAAAGAAGTAAAACTGTCATTGTTTGTGGATGACATGAAGCTATACTAAAGATGCCACCAGAAAGCTACTAGAGCTAACCAATGAATTTGGTAAAGTTGCAGGCTACAAAATTAATGCACAGAAATCTCTTGCTGTCCTATATGCTAACAACAAAAGATCAGAAAGAGAAATTGAGGAAACAATCCCTTTCACCACTGCAACAAAAAGAATAAAATACCTAGGAATAAACATACCTAAGGAGGTAAAAGACCTGTACTCAGAAAACTATAAGACACTGATGAAAGAAATCAAAGATGACACAAACAGATGGAGAGATATACCATGCTCTTGGATTGGAAGAATCAATATTGTGAAAATGACTATACTACCCAAAGTAATCCACAGATTCAATGCAATCCCTATCAAATTACTAATGGCATTTTTTACAGAATTAGAACAAAAAAATCTTAAAATTTGTATGGAGACACAAAAGACTCCAAATAGCCAAAGCAATCTTGAAGGAAAAAAACAGAGCTGGAGGAATCAGACTCCCTGACTTCAGACTATACTACAAAGCTACAGTAATCAAGACAATATGGTACTGGCACAAAAACAGAAATATAGGTCAATGGAACAGGATAGAAAGCCCAGAGATAAACCCACTCATCTATGGTCAACTAATCTATGGAAAACGAGGCAAACTTTATCACAGGTGGCAAACTTTGTCAAAGGAGGAAACTTAAAAGCTTTTGCACAGCAAAGAAAACAAAAGACGAAAAGACAACCCTCAGAATGGGAGAAAATATTTGTAAATGAAGCAACTAACAAAGGATTAATCTCCAAAATATATAAACAGCTCATGCAGCTCAGTATTAAAAAAACAAACAACCCAATCCAAAAATGGGCAGAAGACCTAAACAGACATCTCTCAAAAGACATACAGATGGCCAAGAGGCACATGAAAAGCTGCTCAACCTCACTAATTATTAGAAAAATGCAAATCAAAACTACACTGAGGTATTACCTCACACCACTTAGAAGGGACATCATCAGAAAATCTACAAACAACAAATGCTGGAGAGGGTGCGGAGGAAAGGGAACCTTCTTGCACTGTTGGTGGGAATGTAAATTGATACAGCCACTATAGAGAACAGTATGGAGGTTCCTTAAAAAACTAAAAATAGAATTACCATATGACCCAGCAATCCCACTACTGGGCATATACCCAGAGAAAACCATAATTCAGAAAGGCACATGTACCCCAGTGTTCTTTCCAGCACTATTTGCAACAGCCAGGTCATGGAAGCAACCTAAATGCTCATCGACAGATGAATGCATAAAGATGTGGTACATATATACAACGGAATATTACTCAGCCATATAAAGGAATGAAACTGGGTCATTTGTAGAGACGTGGATGGATGTAGAGAATGTCATACAGAGTGAAGTAAGTCAGAAAGAGAAAAACAAATATCATATATTAATGCATGTATGTGGAATCTAGAAAAATGGTACAGATGAACCAGTCTGCAAGGCAGAAATAGAGACACAGATGTAGAGAACAAACGTATGGACACCAGGCAGGGAAGTGGGGGGGATGGTGGTGGTAATGGGATGAATTGAGAGATTGGGATTGACATATACACACTAATATGTATAAAATAGATAACTAATAAGAATCTGCTATATAAAAAATAAATTAACTTTAAAAAAATTTTAAAAATCATCGTTGTTAAAAAAAAGAATCATCAATGGATGCTAAAAGAAATAGGTGAAGGCATGATTAGATATAGGATATTAGTATATTCTAAAAGTATGAAGGTACAAAATTCAAGATACGTTTTCATTAAAAAGGAAAAAAATAGTGATTTTATAGTAGAGAAATGTAGCAGACATCACCTTAATCAGGTGATCAAAATTAATATTGCCAGCAATAAAATATATTGACATAATTACCTCCTGACAGATGCACTGAGGAAAGGAAAAAATATTTCCATTATTCTTACAAAAAAATTCATAACCTCAATATAATAATGAAAAAAACAACAAACAAACTCAAATTGAGGGATATTCCACTGACCAGCCCTCTTTAAAAATGTCAGTGTCTTGAAAGACTAAGAAAGACTGACTAGGGGGATCAATCAAGATGGTGGAGTAGGAGGACATGGAACTCAACTTCCCCCATGAACACATCGGAAATACATCTACATGTGGAACAATTCTCACTGAAAACTAAATGTAGACTGGCAGCAAGACTCCTGTACAACCAAAGATATAAGAAAGATCCATACGGAATCAGGTAGTAAGGAAAGAGAAGTGATCAGTTTGGGACCTGTGCCCCTAGTCGGGACTCAGAGGAAAAGGGAGAATACACAGGCAGAGATCCACACTAGGGAATGAGAGGTTCTAGTCACATATTGAGTGCCCCAGCCCTGGGATCTGACACAGAGAAGATGAGCCCGCTTTGCTGGTTGGAGGGCCACTGGGATTAACAGGAGGGCTGTGGGAAGCCTGGGCTTCCACTCCTGAGGAGCTCATGAGAGCTGGCTTGCTCCCAAGGCAGGGCACAGAGGGCAGAATGAGGACTATTCCAGTGGCTGCCCAGTTTCTCACAACCACCCCAGCATGATCCCCTGTGTGAGCCGAGCAAATGCTCCAGCATTGCTTACTTCACCTCGCAAATCCACACTGGGGTGAGGGCTTCCACACCAGGGAGAGAGCTTGGCTGCAGGACACATAGGTGACTCAGACCCTGGGCAGCATCTGAGTGCAGTAGGAGTGTCTATTGTTATCCGGTCACAAGCCAAGAGCCTACTTGGGCCCCCTCTTGCTCCAGCACTGCTCCCCTCTGGTGCAGGGGTGCTGGTTCTGGGAGAGGACAAACCACACACTTAAAGGGGACAGAGACAACTCAGACCTGACCCTCAGGGATTCTGCTCCATCAACTTGGCATCCAACCCCACCCCTGATAAGGTTGTAATGGCCACTAAGCAGAGAAGAAGTCCCGCCTCACACTTGGCCCAGGCCCTAGCCCCTCCAACTCCAGTCCCACCTGCTACCAATGTGATGGCTGTCAGCACACCCTGAGGAAAAGCATGAATTGTGTTCATGTGAAATTCACCTCTCCCCAAAGGCACTGGGGCACACACAGACTGTATACAAACCTAAGGACACCCACATAAGAACACCCTTTCAAGACTGCAATAGGGAGCTGTTTTACTTAAATTTATAGAGACAGAGAAAGTTAAGCAAAATGAAAAGACAGAGGAACTGGTCTCAACTGAAAGAGCAAGAGAAAAACCATGAAAAAAATAAATAATAAAACAGAAATAAACAATTTTCCAGATAAAGAATTCAAAGCAGTAGTAATAATAATGCTATCTGAATTAGGGAAAGGAATAGATAAACACAATAAAAAATTTAACAAAAAAATTAAAAAGTATAAAAAGAACCAGTCATAACTAAATAATACATTAAATGAAATGAAAAACACACTAGAAGGAATGAGTAGTAGACTAAGAGATACAGAAGAACACGTAAATGATCTGGAAATAGAATAATAGAAATCACCCAATAAGAACAGCAAAAAGAAAAACAAATTTAAAAAAATGAGAACAGTTTAAGAGATTTCTAGGTAACATCAAGCACACCTACATTTGCATTATAGGGAGTCACAGAAGGAGAAGAGAGAGAGAAGGAGGTAAAAATTGTATTTGATGGAATTATAGCTGAAAAATTCCCAAACCTGAAGAAGGAAACATATATCCAGGTACAGGAAGCACAAAGGGCTCCAAACAGGATGAATCCAAACTGAACCACACCAAGACATATCATAATTCAAAATGGCAAAAGCTAAAGATAAAGAGAGAGAGTTCTAAAGGCAACAAGAGGAAAACAAACAGTGATAAGACTATCAGGCCAGAAGGGAGTAGCATGATGTATTTAAAGTGCTGAACGGGAAAAACCAGCAACCTAGATACTTGACCCAGTAAGATTATCATTTAGAAGTGAAGGAGAAATAAAGAACTTCTCAGATAAGCAAAAAACAAAAAAGTTCATCAATGCTAAACCTACCCTAAAAGAAATGTTAAAGGTTCTTCTCTGAGTGGAAAAGAAAAGGTTACAATAAGAAATAAGAATCTATAGGAAAAGAAAAATCTCTCTAGTAAAGGCAAGTATATAGTAAAGGCTGCAGATCAACCACTTAAGCTTGTATGAAGATTAAAAGATGACACACTGTAAAAGCAGCTGTAACTATAATATATAGTTAAGGGATAGACATGAAGATGTAAAATATGACATCAAAAACAAAACTGTCACTCTTTGCAGAGGACATGATACTATACATAGAAACCCCAAAGCCTCCACCAAAAAACTATTAGAATTATAAATGAATTAAGTAGAGTTGCAGCATACAAAGTTAATATACAGAAACCTCTTACTTTTCTGTACACTAATAATGAACTATCAGAAGGATAAAGCAAAAAAAAAATACCATTTAAAATTGCATCAAAAAGAATAAAATACCCAGGAATAAACTTAACCAAGAAGGTGAAAGACCTATACTCCCAAAACTATAAAATGCTGATGAAGAAAATTGAATATGACAGAAAGAAATAGAAAGATATCCCATGTTCTTGGATTGGATGAATTAATATTGTTAAAATATCCACTCTACCAAAAGGAATCTACAGATATAGTGTAATCCCTATCAATATACCCATAACATTTTCCACAGAACTAGAACAAATAATCCTAAAATGTATGTGGAACCAATATAGACCCAAATTGCCAATTAAATCTTGAGAAAAAAAGAACAAAGCTGGAGGTATCATGCTCCCTAACTTCAGACTATACTACAAAGCTACAGTCATCAAAACAGCATGATACTGGCACAAAAACGGACACACAGATCAATGGAACAGAATAGAGAGGCCAGAAATAAACCCACATGGATATGATCAATTAATCACAACAATGGAGGCAAGCATATACACTGGAGAAAAGACAGTCTCTTCAATAAGCGGTGCTGGGAAAACTGGACAGTTACATGTAAGAGAATGAGATTAGAACATTTCCTCACACCATAAACAAAAATAAACTCAAAATGGATTATAGACCTAAATGTAAGACCTGAAACCATAAAAATCCTAGAAAAGAACATAGGCAGAACACTCTTTGACATAAATCATAACAATATTTTTTGGATCTGTCTCCTAAAGGAAAGGAAACAAAAGCAAAAATAAATGGGACCTAATTAAACTTAAAAGCTTTTCTACAGCTAAGGAAACCATTGACAAAACAAAAAGACAACCTACTGAATGGGTGAAAATATTTGTAAATGATATGGCCAATAAGGGGTTGATATTCAAAATATATAAACAGCTCATACAACTCAATATCAAAAAAAACCCCACCAAAAAACACCTAATTTAAAACTGGGCAGAAGACCTGAATAGACATTTTTCCAAAGGAGACATACAAACGGCCAACAGGCACATGAAAATATGCTCAATATCACTAGTCATCAGTGAAATGCAAATCAAAACCACAATGAGATATCACTTCACACCTGTCAAAATGACCATAAATAACAAATGTCAGCAAGGATGTGGAGCAAAGGGAACCCTTGTACATTGTTGGCAGGAATATAAATTGGTGTAGCAACTGTGGAAAACAGTATGAAGTTTCCTCAAACAACTAAAAATAGAACTATCATATGATCCAGCAATTCCACCCCCGAGTATATTTCAGAAGAAAACGAAAACACTAATTCAAAAAGATACATGCACCCCATTGTTCATAGCAGTATTATTTGCAATAGCCAAGACATGAAAACAACCCAAGTGCCCATCAAGAGATGAATGGATAAAGAAGATGTGAGATACACACACACACACACACACACACACACACACACACGCACGCACACACACACACACACACGCAATGGAATACTACTCAGCCTTAAAAATGAATGAAGCTCTTTCGTTTGCAACAATGTGGTTGGGCCTGGAAAGTATTATGCTTAATGAAATAAGTCAGACAGAGAAAGACAAATACCATATATTATCACATGTGTGGAATCTAAAAAACAAAACAAATAGATGTATATAACAAAACAGAAAAACTCTCAGATATATAAACAAACTAGTGGATACCCATGGGAGAGAGAAGGGAGACAGAACAAGATAGGGATATAGGATTAAGAGATACAAACTACTATGTATACAATAGATAAGCAACAAGGATATATTGTACCACACAGGGAAATATAGCCATTATTTTGTGATAACTTGAAATGGAATATAATCTATAAAAATAGTGAATCTCTATTCTGTACACCTGAAACTAATGTAATGTTGTAAATCAACTATACTTCAATAAAACAAAAGTAAGACTGACTAACTCTCTCAGATTGGAGGAGACTAAGGAGACATATCAATTAAACACAATACTGGATCCCAAGATCAGGAAAAGAATACTAGTGGGACAATTAGCAAAACATAGGGAAGTTGGATGATGGATATACCATGAAACTCATCATGAAGAATTTTTTTAATTGAAAATTATTTCAAAATTAAAACAAATAAAATCTAATGAAAGAAAGTATGAATAGAATGAACCCCCAAAGTTTATCCATCATCTGCAAGGAAAGAAGAGTCAGCCATGTGGCTGGATGAAGTGGGACATGGTATTTCAGCTCTCACCCTACATCCAACTATCCTTAGTAACGAAATATTGAAAATGTTCTCAATCAATCCTCTTGTTTTTAGTCACATCAACACGCTACTATCAATGGCACTAGGGCACCAAATTCTTGAGCCTTTATACGGATCCGCAGTGAGAAATCATTAACCCTACTAATCTCCACCACCACCAAGAACACAAATAATTAAATTTTGCTTTCTCCGGTCTTTTAAATCAATTACTACTCACTTGTCTTCTTCCCACCTTCGAAATTTTTGTTAACATCTCTTTGTCAGCATCTCACTTCTCCATGTCCTCAATGGTTTATTCCCACTTTATCCCTCTATTTTCATTTTAGTGGGGTTTTGGAAGAAAACACAAAAAGTGTGTTTTCAATCTGCCATGCTTATTTTTTTAATACCTCTAGTGTTTGTATCCAATTTAATGATTGTTGTTGACCTGAACTAAGTTTATATAATACTAGTCCCATTTGGTTGGAAAAGAGAAAACTCTGTGAGGACATCCATGCCCATATCCATTTACACAAATAACTAAAGGCTCTTTACATGAAGAAACACAATTCTTAAGTTTGATGACTGATTTTCGCTAATCATAAGAAAGAATTTTCCAGTTGCCAGAATTGCTCAGAAAAAAAAAAATGCATTAGAAGGTACTGAACTGCCTTTGTTGAGCATAATGAAAGACCTGATGCCTACTACTGAGTAATACTGGAACCTACAGTGGAACTGGAAAACTTCTAAAGTGTGAATTTCTGGGATATTTGGGAAAGACTCTTATCAATTAATTCAAAAAGTATATATTGAGAATCCACTATGTGCAAAATTGGGTTCTAAGCCTCCCAGAAGTTACGTGAAATCTAGAAAACCCAACACCAATACAGACACTAATCAGACACTATCTTAAACAAATATGTACTATGTGCTTTGCATTGAGTTAAGCATTTTGTGTACTTTTTCTTCATTTAATCATTAAAACAAATCAAGTTTATTCACCTCCAATTTAGTAGTGAGGAAACTAAGGCTTAGGAAAGTTCATTATGTTGCCCAAAGCTACACAGTAGTATGTGGCCAAACCAATATTTATAACCAGATCTGTCCAGCATCAATGATTTTGCTCAAAATCAAAACAAAACAAAATCCAACACATACACATGCTCAAGTTTCACTATCAATGTTAATGCATCAATCAGGCAGCCTTATTTCGGCAGACCCGTTATAAACATAGTAAAAACAGCTCTCTTTATTTAAGAACTCATAATTTTAGCAGTAGGAAATCACACATGTGTTTTGAGCCAAATCTGGAGTTTATCAGGGGAATGTATCATCAGAGAAGCTAATAATCCTCTCCAAAACCAAGGCTGGTCTACATTTAAGATAGAGGTGTTCAACAAGAGAACATGTCACAGTCTCACTGTTTACGCTTCTTCAAACGAATGCCCTGCATTTTTCTGCAGTGTGACAGAGTCATGAAAATAGAGTGTTATGATTCAGTTAGGAAATGGATGATATCTCTACTGTCTGCTTTCCTTCCTGTCCATCCTTTTGGATTCAAATTAAACAACAATCCCATGTCTGTAGCCCAAATGTATGAAAACAATGGTGAAGGTGAGTGAAACTTCCTGGTGCTGAAAATATCACAAAGGAAAGGACATAGAGAAAGCAATGAATGCAGATAGGACATAAAAGGTCATCCAGCCTGGTACAGCTGTGTCATATTCAGGTGGAGTCTGGAGCAACACAAAGATTTCAATGGTAACAGTGCACAAAGAGGATATCCTGATAAATGAATGTGAAGCCTGGAAATTTCCACAAAGGAGATGAGAAGACTTTATATCCACACATTTGGGGCTTCTATTTTGACCTCACTCTCTCTGACTTCCAACAGTGCGGTCTATTTGGTTTTCAGAGCTATTTGTTGATTGTGGAGCTGAAATATAACTTGCTCTAGAGTTGGAAGGAAACACATAGGAAACCAAGGTCAGTGTACTGTCTCTTTCCCTAGATTTATTTGTCTGAATCTCAGTCAAAGGCAGCTGAGAAGTGGACAGCAGAGAAGAGCTTTGACAGGGCAGAGAACACTGTTAGAAATTAATCATGCAGTCGGTGGGTTCAATTTTAAAGATTTTTCAGCAGAAGTTTCGAACTACTTAATAGCTCTAACAAAGTATAAATTCTTTTATATTTGTTTTCCATTCATTAAAATCTTTGGTATATTTCAGTATGGGGGGTATTTAAGAGATACCAGGACTTAAAATCATTGTGTCTACCCTTAATGTCTTAAGGAAGATAAGAGAATATTTTAACTGGCTTTAATTTTAACCACAAATAAACCATAAAATTGAAATCTGAACACATAGTATTGATGTCAAAAAAGGCAGTACAAATTTGCGTTATTGCACCCTGGCATGGATTGCAGGCTCTAGCAAGTCCTAAACTTTACTCATACCATATTAATAATTACACTCCCATACGGAGAAAACCACATCAAATTCTTTGGATGATAATGGTGGCAGTTAAACCTTTGAAAAGGCATTTGATAAAGAACTGCTGTAGATCCTACTGGCTTAGCAGACTTTAAAAGATGTCAAAACATTTGATTTTTCTCACAAGACACTACTCTTCAAGGTAACGGGTAGGTGGCTCACACCATGCGTTTATTTTTAATTAGCATTTTCTCTCATTTCCTTTACCCCATCTCCTGCTCCACTTTTCACCTGAGCCAAGGGGGTAAATACACGCTAATGACACCCGTTAGCTTTGTCTTTACAAACATCAAATTGATGAGCAGACCCCCCAAATCCTTCATTAGGTGGGTCATAAACTGAAAGGGCTCTTTGATTATAATATGATGAAAGATTTATTAACAAACATGTATTCAGCTAAATCATAGTATTGGCAGGTTTATGAGATTGTCTCTCCCCAGCTGACAGGTGGGGCCTGCAGGCTGCTGTGGGAATGAAAACACTAAATCTGTTAGTGTACTACATAATGATCTAATTACCGCCCGACAGAGCGCCGCACAAGAGGCTAGAATTTCAGAAAGTTTCCTTGGGCTTGCTAGGTCCTGACACAGAAAAAGAAACATGTATCACACTTTTAGGGGACACAACTAAAATATGTTAAATAAAACAGAATAAACTAGGGTTTAACAGAAGGCGTGTGGTCAAGTGACTTATCTAAAAACAGTGAGAAAGGAAAGAAGGAAGGAAAGAGGGTCTCTAGAAAATGCCAAGTCACTTGCAAGGACACTTGATTCTCCAAAGTCCTTTAGTGGGGGTTTCTAGGAGACTTTTCAATAGGCAATGGTTGTTAGGAATTGAAAATATAGAATAAATATGCCAAATTGTACCCTTAAGTCACACCATATGACAAAAGAATTGCACATAGAAATAATGAAAGTGATACATTATTGGCTCATTGAAAATTAAAGATTTGTGCATATCTTGAAATAAATGAGAGGCAAAAACCATATTTATAATACCTTATACCATTGGACCAGATGAGGTTTTTCTACTGGCCATTCTCTCAGAATTACAGAGTTTTGACATAGGGTCATGTATATATAGGTATACTCCTAAAATTTGGTTTCTGAGAAACTCTCTGAAAATGTTTATCAAGTTACCAACATTGTCTAATTTAACACTCCCCAAAATGCTGAATTAGTTTGTATAGTGAAGCAACTGTTGTGAATAAGCACAACAATTTTTGGTAGGTTCAGATTTTTACAAGATATCTTTTCCTTGAAGTAATTGTTTTGTCAAACTTAGACACATTTTCTAAATTAATAATTATAGGTGAAATTAATAATAAATACTTTAGTTTGAAATGCGGCTTTGGCCCAAACATTTGATATTTAGAGAAAATTTATGTTTCTGTGTAGATGTTAAAACTGAAGAGTGATAAATAGCATAAAGGGGATTATGCTCTTAATCCTTGTATTTCATGAAGATTGAATGAGGAAAGGAAAATTCTTAAACTCTTAGGACTGGAAATGACTTTATCTTTTCTTCTAACACTCACACTATGGACACAGTTAGACAAATTCAGATAATTTCCTCAAATATTGTTTCCATAAACATAGTATTCATTTTCCATCATATGTACACAGATGAGAAACCACAAAATCCTCTTAAGGACGTATCAGTCTTCTGATATTAATAAAGATCTCTGTCATCATAAACTTCTATAGGAAACGAGGCAATGAAGTAGTACTTGACATCATATAATAGAAAAGTATTCTGTAGAGTGTGTTTGTCCATGTAACAAAAAATTAATTTTCAAGCATACAGATAATAATAATAATAGCTTTTATGTTTTGAGTACTAGTCACTCTGCTAAGCAGTGTGCTAGGTACTTTTCATATAGAGAGTATCACATGCTAAAAGGATATATATTGCTATAATAATTTTAAAACAAAATGCATTTAATGAGCCATTTCCTCACTTTTATCAGTTCAGATTATCACAAGGAAATATTTACTGGCATATAGATAGGAATAAGTAGGCTTTAGTGAGGAAGCAGATGTACTCTGCACTCCACTTACCCTCAGTTTATCATTAAAATAGCAATGCTAATAATTACATTGGTATTACAGGCTTGCTGTGAGGATAAAACAAGAGAATATATACAGCTTCTAAGCTGCTAATGATATATAGGCTGACCAATTACTCTTATTATGGACCCCAATAATAACATTTTCCACTTTAGATTTGGAACTTATCACAGGCTCACCTTTTCTAACACCTCTTTTGGTCCACATTCTGGGTAACTTGAAACCCAGGGATTTAAGCAAGCATTACAATTTTAGCTGCCTTATATCTTCACTAGTTAATAAGGACATATTTTACCTCCCTAGGAAGACTTGGTGCTCTCAGAGGACAGAGAAGACACCCTCTCTGTCTTTTCTAATCTCTGCATCTTCCAGAATAGGATAGGAGACAGGAAATATATTCAGTGAACACTTAGCAGCTCATACAGTTGTGGAAATTTTGAAAGTGTCACTCTAAGAGGCAGAATTCCTAAAACAATGCATTCAAAATCATTTTCAAGTTAGTAAAAATATTTTATTGGAAATTTACTTTGTGGTAAATAGCCCTTACTGAGCTATCCTAGGTTATTTCTCTAAGATTTCATTCCTCCAAAGAAGTTTCAATATCTACACTTTATTTTCTCAAAATTAGATTATGGAATCCCTTCAGTTATAGAATCCTTTGGCAAACATTACCTAGACACTCCACTGTATGGAGGACACTCTGGTCCTTTCATTTAAGGAAAAGCAATTGAGGCTTCATATAGATGACTATTACAATGTCTGGAGCAAAATAAAACACAATAAGTGATCGATAATAAATTGTTATGAACTACAGGATGAAACCTATGCAATAATGGAACAGGCAGCACCCAGATTGATGAGGAGGTTATTCAAAGGTGGGCAATGGAATCAGGAGGACAAAATTATTCATAAATTCTTATTTTTTATTAGGTAAGGTACATACTAGGTTCTGGGGATTAAAGGATTAAAATAAAAGACTTATAGTCTAGTAGGGAATAGATAAAATAACATTAAACAACACAACATAGTATAATCAAAGTGCTTCATTGAGAAAACAGAGGGTTCCACGGGAACACAAAGGAGGGTATCATACTGTCGCTTGGGGAGTTGGGTTCTCTGAACTTTACCCAGAGTAAGGCAAAGGCAGGGAGCAAGAAGACACTAAGCAAGGGGAAGGCCTCGTGATGAGTAGTGAGAGATATTTTAATAAATTAAGGGGAGGAAAAAAGACTGTCTCACTATGGCTAGAGCAAGACACCAGGGGAGAGATAGTAAGAGATGAAACTAAATTCAGGGTCTTATAAGTTAGGGGGTTTGGACCTCATCCAGAAGACAATGAGAAGTCAACTGAAAAGCTTTTAGTAAGAAAATGGCATGATCAGCTTGTATTTCATAAAAATTATTTTTTTTGCAGTGAGAAGAATAGATGGAAGGGGTCCAGACAGGAAGCATAAAAAACAGTTAAGAGACTACTGGTAAAAATCCCTGTGAGTGATTATAATAGCCTAAACTAGACCCATAAGAACAAAGGTAAACAGAAGATGACATCGTAGCTACCTCTATCTATATCTAGATAGGCAGCTAGATGGATGGATAGATAGATAGATAGGTAGATATAAACAATTTTATATAGTTTTTTTTTAAATTTAGATATTTGTTTAGTTTGTACGTCTGACTGGATATGGAACATTTGAGAAGCCAAACATGATAGTACCATTGTCCGAGTTTAGCAGACATAAAAGGGGCAGATTTTTAAAAAATTTATTTCTGGAGAAGAAAAAGGGCCAAAATTTCAATTGATTGTTATAGCAAAAGATAAACACATCAGCTCAATACTTAAACATTTTTGTATGGGTTTGATCAAATAAATTGAATAGTTCTTCAATTATGTCGTTCAAAACCAAAGGTTATCACATTGTAGATTTCTAGCACCTCTTCTCTTTTCTTGGAAATATAAGACATTTCTGTGCTGCTTTAAACAAATAATTGAGTTTCTATGGACTCAATATGATCAGTTTTATGTCCCTTGTTTCATTCTCTCCTGAGTGGACCTTAAAAACTTAATGCTGCTGCCTGCAAACAAAATGATGATCTAAGGGGAAATTCGGAGGAGTAGGATCCTCATCTGTGTGAATGAGGAAAATCTCCACTGATAGAAGAATGGAAAACTATGCTATCCTTTTATACATAAAAGCAATGCTTTTAGGAATCCTTATAAAAGATTAAAAAGATCTTCTACCTCTCTGTGAATAATGTAATAAGGGACAACAAGAAATATTCAGCCCTGGAAATACATCCAGCAAGAACTAATAAGTAATAAAACTCACAATGTTTAGCGGCCATTTTCTACCCTATCTCTCAGGGGGAAAATCTGAAAGAGGAATTTTAAAGTTAAAGCAATTCTGCAATGACAAAAAAAAAAAAGAAAAAATAGATAATAAAAAATTAAAATATTCAATTACTTTCATTAAAAAAATAATAATTTCTGTTACCCTTCTGCAGAGGTGGGGATGGGCCTGTAGTGGGAGAAAGGGGATGAGGGATCCTTCCAGGGAGTGAAAAAGAGTCTATATTTTGATCAGGGTGGGAGTGAGGTTATAAACATCTATAAAGCTGTATGTCTAAGATTATATTTATCCTATGTTACATCTCAATTTTTCAAAAATGGGAAAAATTGATTTTTCCCATTGGGAAAGAAAAGGGCAGACATAAGAGTAAAAATAACGACTTCAAGTGGGACATACTGACTTTAAGATGTTTATGGGATGTTTAATTGTTTCTATGCATTAGACAGTTGAAACTATGGATCTCAAGTATACAATGGAGAGATAGCCTGAAAATATACATTTAGGAATCATCAACATGTGGGAAATAATTAAGTCTTTGACAGTGGAAATGGTCATTTGAGAAATACAATTTAGTGGATGAATAGAGGAAGAGACTCCCACAAAGAAGAATGAGGCAACCCAGGAGAAAATTGGGAGAATGCCATGTCACAGAAGCCAAGGAAAAAGATATTTTAAGAAGAGGGTGAGTTAACTGTATCAAATGTTACTGAGGAGTCAAGAGAAATAAACACTAAAAAGTGTTCATTGGATTTAATAGCAAGGAGATTGATGGTAATTTTAATGGGAACAGTTGATGAGAAAGGAGGTAGTTGGAGGGGAATTTGGTAAAAAGGGGCATTTTAAATGGATAGGGAAACCTCACTAACCAAGTTGCATTTGAAGAATGAGTGGAGAAAAAACAGCAGAGACTTCTGGCAGAGGTAAGAGCTAAGATAGGGGGTCATGCATGGTTAGTAGGTGTCTGATGTGGTTTAAAATGGTATTCCTTGAAGAATGTTGAATGGGCTAAATCAGGGCAGATCATTCTAATCTTTGAATATGGAAGCCTGAGACAATTGGATATTGTTCTCTAGGACACTTGGGAGCCACTGAAAGGACTTAGGTAAATGTCAAGTTTAGAATTAAATTTTAAAAAATATCCTGGGCATAGAATGGACAATGAATTAGAGAATAATTACCACTAATCAGTAAGTGATGAGAACTAATAGGAATGGCCCTTCTCAGTACGAAAGCACTGAACAATGTCAGTACAGTCACTATATCATCCATCCATGTGCACTTTGTCATAACATGATAGTGCTGTGGCCTGATAATACTTGTGACTTTGTGAAGTACTTGTTCATATGGTCAGGAAATGCTAAGAGAGTTTTGATCCAATTGCTTGATGAATGACTTTAAAGCAAGACTACTGAATTCCTAATAAACAGCCAGATCTCCTATATCCAGATGAATGTAGAAAGTAATCCTCTCAGATTCTCCTTTTTTTTTTTTTTTGAAGTTGTGCTTTTTGCTGAGAATGATTATTTGGCAACATTTATCACCATACCCACTAGCCTGGGTTCCTGGTGAGTCAAACTGCCTCTAGAGGGCAACTTAAGGTTCCAAGTTGGAAATAATGCCTTTCCTGAAAACATTCAAAAATTTTGAAATCATATCTAAAAATGCATTCCAAAAATATCTGGTACAACAGTAGCCTAGTTCGAAGATGTGCCAACATACTCTTCCACAGTTACATCTCTCGCTTGCCTAGAAAGGAAAAAGCAGGCTAGGCATGGTTCCTCTCATATGACTTTTAAGTCCCTAAACTAGCTAGAGTCCTATTAACCAATTAACACAGTTGGGTGCCACTTAACAGCCTACACTCTTACTGAGGACCTACATCCTCTATTTGACCTTAGAACACCTACCATCCTCCCTCAAATGCTTGATTCCAACAATTCAGGCCTGGGGACACTGATAAGGGAAAAGAAGGGTTTTCATTTCTGAAAGCAAGAAGCCTGAGTCAATTTGTCCCAATTGTATCTGCACAAGGCCTATTATATGGACTGTGATTTCCAGGGATGAAAGCTGTGAACTCCCAGGTCACTTGTAAACTGATCACTCCCCAGTCTTTCCTCCTCCTGCTTTTAAGTGGTTTGAGGCTGGTAAACTGAAACCTGAAGAAACACAGAGCTCTGATCCGGGGGACCTCCAGAGCTAACCTGGACTTTGGCTGATTTGCTGTAGGAAGTAACTGCTTACTTACCCCATAATTAACACCACAAGCTGATCTTTGGAAGATAAAGTACAGAAGGTCAGACATAAGATCATTTAGAGAAGGATTTCACTAAAGCACTACTTTTAGTAGTTCTTGTGGCTACTTCACTCATGAAACAATTGGGTGTAATTTCTAAAAATATTACTGCTCATAGACATGGAGAAAAGAATGAATTACATGTCACTGAATACCATCTCAGCAAACTCCTCTTTGATTAATGAAACTACAGCACATGCCAACTTGATAATGTATTGAGATGAAAAACATGCAGTTTGTTCAGTGGCAAGTTAAACAATTTTAACTACATTTTACTATCCTAGATACAAAATGTGCTTTCTTCCCTGGTTAAAAATACTCATAGAGGTTTACCAACCTCTATGGAATAAAGTTCCCCTTCGAGCCTACAGGCCTTAGTGACCTGGCTTCCTGACCATGTTCTGTAGCTGTCTTACTCTTAGGCTCACTGCCATCCTCTCAGCCATGTCCACTTCTGATGAAGGCAATGAGTTTCCTGCCTTTGTACTTCTGAACAGACTGCTCCTTCATTTGGAATTCCCTACTTGTTTGTCTATGAGGCAAATTACTCCTCATCCTCAAGACCCAGCTTAAGAATCACTGCCTTGCAAAGCCTTCCCTGGCTATATCCGCAACATATCCTTCTCTGTGAGTGTACTGCAGTTTACACGTATTATATTACTACAATAGAGAATATCAATCTCTCCTGTAATTTGTTCATCTATGGGAATCCGATTATAGGAATTGGATGAAGAGACATGCATTAGAAGAAATTGTTTTCTAGTATCTTTCCTCCCTAATAATCTATAATCAAGGTCTATCTTCATCCAGGATAATTTGCTTCTTGGAATCAATGAAATTGGAGGCAAATAAGTTTTTTTTAATGTAGTAAAAACCACTAAGGCTTAACCCAACTAAAACAAGTAGCTATTCATAACTATTCTGCTGGTCCCAGGGGAGCTCAAGAGTGAGAGTTCTCAGACCATATTCATCAAGACTGTTCAGGAGTCACCTGTGGCATGTATCTGTGCTGAGTCCAGGTCCACAGCATTACCCTCATATACAAATATTTATTCCCTTTCACTCAGTGTCTCTACCATGGGATAACTATGATAATCCCCCAAATCTGACAAAACTCTCAATCCAACGATATTCTTTATAGCATTATACATACTACAAAAAAGTAGAAAATAAGCTAAATATCCGAATATAAGGGCACTGACAGATTCATATATATGGTATAGAAGCATGGTAGAATATTACAAATCCATCAAAATTGTTAATAAGGATATATATCATGGAACTACATATAAGTGTTAGGTTAGAAAAAGAAGAATAAAAATTATCTTATGGAAGAGTCATGTTAACATGCAGAGAAAAAAAATAAATGAAGATCTACACTAAAAAAATGTGTTGTATAACTTAATGAGACCATGCGTGGCTTTTTAAATCTTCTAATTTTTAATATTTTCTAAATTTTGTGTAATGAATATGTATTAATTCAACCAGAAAAACTGTAAATGTGTTTTAAAGGGAAAAATTTTAAGAATACATTTGTAATTCAACAAATTAACACTTATAAACCATATTAAATATACAGGTCAAATTTGAAAAGAATTCTATTTATGCAACAAACTAAAAAAATACTCATTAGAAAATCTAAATGCTATTTCATTAAATTAATAAACAAACATGATAAAGTTCAAACGGGCTAGAGGAAACATTTTAAAACAAGTCTCAGAATGTGTTTCTTAATGTACAAGGTAAATGCATTTGTAACCAATAACCCATGTTTCATGTTTTAAAAATCCATGATGTATATATTTATACTATAAATAGAAAGCACTTTAAAAGAATTGAATAGGGATTTAGATAATCAAAAGTGCATGCAAGGCACTGTCTAGTGATGTGACTTTGAACAAGTTCTTTCCTCTCTGCCAACACAAAATCAGCAAAATCAAGGCGTTACATAAGATATTAGCTAAGTTTCCATCTACCTCCAAAATGCTGGTTTTTGAAGGGTTGTCATGCAACAGATGAAAGTGGGGAGTAAAAGGGGTCTGAGGGATATGTCCAGGAAAGAAATTAGCTTTCCAGCAGGTAAAAGTATTCAAAAAGAAAGGGTCTAAAAACAGAGAAAAATTAGAGGAATGGGTTCGGGGAGGAAACGGGAAAGGAGGGAGAGAGAAAGAGACATCAAAGAGAGAATAATTTATGGGAGGGAAGCAGTAGTAAAATGCTCAGGGATATTCGAGGGTGAGAAAGTGGAAAGCATGTATATGAGATTTAAGTCCATGTGGCAAACTAAGGTGACACGAAGTCTCATGCCCATTCTTACTCTGCGGCAGCTCAGAAAATAGCATCTCACCTTCTATTAACTACCTCAGATCTGGAGGCCAATTCCATGCCATTACCCATGGAATGAAAACTAAATAGGGACCCTAAATTATCAATATGTATAGGATTAGTAAATAGTCATTCAGTACAGGTAAGAGATAATACTTGAACCATATTTGAATCATAACTCCAAGTGCACATCTCCCCTGAATAAGCCAAAGGAACTTCAACTTCAATATTACCAAACTAGAATTCATCTTCATGCCCCACACCTGCTTCAAGAGCTGGTACCTCCTTATGCCTAGGCTCTAAAGCCAAACGTCTGGGTATCAGTCCAGATGCTATTTCTAACTTATACCTAAGTCTCATGAATGTCCAATGTAGTATGTACAAGGTAGTACACCCTAAATACCTTTGGAATCAATTTGTTACCAACCCCCTTCAAGTATGGTTTATACCAGCAAGTTTCTAACTGGTGTTTCCACCAATGTCACCTCTATACTTTCCATGTGCCCCATTGCTGCTAGGTAACTTCCTAAATTGGAACCCCACAATACCATCTCATATGTTTAAACCCTTAAACAATTCCCGTTGGTTATATTTCTTCCAAAATAAACCCAAACTCATCAGAATGGCATAAAAAGCTGATCAGAATCTAGCCTCACCTGCCTTCTCTGGCCTCTGCAGTATAGTAAGTCACCCAAGGTCTTCCACCCATGGGGGCTCAGCACACACTCTGCTCTTCATTCTTCAACAACTGCCTCAGAAGTTACTTTCTCTGGAAAACTTTTCTTGACTCCCCCAGAGAAAGTTTCCTTCCTCTGTGCATTCTTAGATCTTAATGCATTTCTCCATTTATACTTCTCTAGCGTTAATCACACTGTATTGTGATTATTTGTGTTCATATTTGTTCTCTTACTGAAAAGTAATCCTTGTGAGCAAGGATCTGAGCTGTAGAAGTCTGTGTATCTCCTGCATTTGTTAATCTTGTACATAATCAGTAAATGCTAGCTAAATGAAATAAATGAATAAAATCCTTTAAGGATATAGGGATACAAATTTAGTGATTAGAGATGAGTAATATGTGCTATGTCAATATTTATATCTTAATCTAAAAACAAAATTTAATGCACCACAAATATCACTCCATGTCCTGGGTCAAGTTTAGTCATTTGTACTACACAAGAAGAGTTCAATACCTCAAATCATTTGATGGTATCTGGAAAACTGTACATGTGGTGCCTCAAAGAAATATACTAGCCTTTGGGTCACTGGGCATGCTAAGTCACCATGCTTCAGAAACCAAGATACTATTAGAATAATTGGAAACAACGGATGAACTTTGAAATTTTGACCTAGATTGCTTTAATCAAGAATTGAACAAAAGGGAAATAAATAGTGAAATACCTCTAGGTGTTTACTTTGACTCTATTCTCTTTTCTTTATGGTTTTAACCATTACCTCTAAGTAAGAAATATTAAGTATGAATATATTCTTAAGCTCTAGAATATTCTTCTCAGTCTCCTGGAAATCTCTACCTGCTCTTCTACAGGAAACTCAAACCCAGCATTAATATACTGCACTCATTATTTCGATAACCTCTGTTAACTAACTCCTTTTATACCCCACTTATCTCAGTGAAGGGCACCACTGCCTACCCAGGCACTCAAAGTATGCCCGCTTTCTGTTTTATTGTATCTATCTTCCTCACTTCATTCTTAACAGGTAATTCATTATAGAATCCTTTGTCAATATCTAACACGTGTATCACAGTGGTGTCCTCAGCTCTCCCTATATTGTCATTACTCTAGCTGAGCCTTCAGATACCTTTCATACCTACTTTGAAAACATATACCAGTTACACTTCTACTTTCCCATCTCCCCATCTCTACTTCCATACGTCACAAACTCTTCTTTCTACTGATGTCAGAGCCTAAAATCTAGTACAATATTGTGCAATAGAAATTTTGGCATGGATAGCTATCTAATATGGTAGATACTAGTCACAAGGTTATTGAGCACTTGGCATATGGCTAGTGCAACTGGGGAACAAGTCTTAATTTATTTAATCTTAAATAACTACATGTAGCTACCATATTGGACAGTGTAGCTCTAGATCTAATAATTCAGTCCTTTAGAAACATTCAGTAACTCAATTTTATCCGAATGGTGAGAATGAAATAAACTGAAAACTCATCAAGGTACCACTTGAGATTCTTCAGGATCTGGTTCAACCTAAGTGTCCATTCTTGTATCCCACTCCAACTTATCATGAACCCTAATGATACAAATATATTGGAATGCCCATAGTTTTTAAAAGCCCTTTAGATTTCTCCTCTGGGGACTTTGTTCAACCTCTTTTCCATAGACCCCCAGCTTATTATGTCCATCTTCTACTTTTCAAGGCTCAGGAGGCTCTAAAGTTCCATCTCCTCAAATGAGTACCTGTCCAGGGTCCCTCAATTGAAGGATTTCACAGACCCACAATATAGTGTGCCAATGACGCAGTTTGCCCTGTATTTGTGCTATTTTTTAGTTTTTGCTTATTTCTTATTAGAATCTTCTCCATTGGATTCTAATTTTCTAAAGGTAATGCTGTATCTGATTCAAATTTGTAAATCCATGACATCCCGCGTGGTGTCTAGTTTAAAAAAAAATAAACATTTATTGAATGAAATATTATGCCTTTGTAAAACAGAGACTATCTTTCCTAGTAATCTTTAGTTCTTGGGGCTTTAGAACAACTGCTGTAACATAAGATTTGTTTCAGACAACTAAAACTGGGTATATTCATGCACTGTAACTGTAAATACGGCATTAATGAGCAAGCACTTGAGATACATTACATATTAAGAACCATAAAATGATCAGAGTTCATCTATAAGGGCCATGCTTGCTCCTCTGAAGAGAAGAGGTTCCCATAAGCTGGAATTAAATATGTGCAGAGAATTCACTCTACAAAATTCACTAAATACACAGTGTATGATCTGCCCTGGGCCAAGTGCTAAAAAGGAGTAAAAAAGCGTAAGAAACAATTTTTGCTTCAGGCGCTTAAAGCTGAGCTGGGTAGTAATGCATGCATGTAACAAAGTAAAGAGCAGCACAGAACGCTCTACTAGAAGGGTCCTGTTGCTGCAATGAACAGGATATATTTTTATGTATAACGATCTGTGAATATCTGGAATGAGCTATGAAGCACAAGTTTCGCTACTTTGGACAAAAATATAGAAAGACATAAACAAATACTAGAATGCATGAATAATAACAGAAGATAAGTGAACCAACCATGTCTTTTTTCTTTGGCCAGCCCCCACTCATAAAGCAGAAGCTCTCCCCCAGGCCCAGTAGGTCAAGAATACTGGGATCCTGACTGCCCCTATCTCAGCTCACTCACAGGTAGGAGGCGTCACATCAACAACAGTCCAGAAGACCAGGGGCTGCCTATCTGCCCTCCCACATGCTTACTCACAGAGTGAAAGTGCTCGAAGGACAGAAGTCCCCACCCATACCTTCAGTACAGTGATACCCTCTGGCGAGCTATGGAGCTTTTCCCTCATGGTCTGCTTCACCTCAGGGTAGAAGCACCTCTATACCAAAGATCCACCCAGACATGTTGTAATAAAATACTGAAATCTAAAATAAGAAAAAATCTTAAAGCAGCAAGAGAAGAATGATTCACCACATAAAAGGAAACCACAATGAGATTAATAGCTGACATCGCCTCATAATCAAGGTGGCCAGAGGCAGTGGGATGACATATTAAAAGAGCTGGAAGTTAAAATATCAACCAAGAATCTTACATCCTGCACAGGTATCTTTCAAAAAATGAAGGCAAAATAAAGTTATTCCCAGATAAACAAAAATTGAAAGAATTTGTTGCTAGTAGACCTTTTATAAAAGGAATACTAAAAGTTCTTCAGGCTGAAAGCAAGTGACACCAGCCAGTAATTCGAATCCACATGAAAAGCAAAAGAATACTGATAATGATGGTTATGCAGGTAACTGGAAAAGGCAGTATAATTACATATTTCTTCTCCTTTCTTCTCTTGACTGATTCAAAAAGCAATTATGTAAAACAGTGTGTGCATTGTTGCACATACTGCATTGTTGGGGTCATAATATACTGAAATGTAACAAATATCTGACAATAACAAAGCTGTTTTGAAGTAAGGAAATGATACCAGATGCTAAAGCAAACCCACAGAAAGAACTGAGAAGAAGCAGAAAGGGTAAGTAAGATAATCAATATAACAAACTCTGTAAATATATACTTGCTATACTTTTTTTTCTCTCAGGTTATTTAAAATATATAATATATAAAGTATATATAATACATATGTAATTATAAAAATGTATTGCTGCATTTAAAGTATATATACACTGACATAATATGTGCAACAGTAATAGTTTAAAAAGGTGGGGAGGAAATGGTGTTACATAGGAGGAAACTTTCTATATTTCACTAGGCCTAAGTGTATAAACCTGAAGTGTATTCTGATAAGTTAAGATGTGTGTTGTAAGCTCTAGAGCAACCAGTAAGGAAATAACTCAAAACTATAATTAAAAATCATTAAAGGAATTAAAATGTTACTCTAGAAAATATTCACTTAATAAAAAAAGGCAATGAAAGAGTGAGAGAGAAACAACAACAAAAGACATGAAATACATAGGGAAAAAAATAAAGCAAATTGGTACATGTAAATCCAACCATATCAATGATCTGGACTTCTTCTACCTCAAATCATATAAAAATAGCTCAAAATGGATTACCAACCTTAATGTCAGAGCCACAACTACAAAATGCTTACAATAAAGCATAGAAGTAATTCTGTGACCTTGAATTAGGCAAATGGTTTCTTAAACATGTCACCAAACACAAGTAACAAAGAAAAAATAGAGAAATTGGCAAATAGACAAAATAGATAGATAGACAAAATTGACAAACAGATTTTAAACAGACAAATGTAAAACTTTTATGGTGCAAACTACCATCCAGAATATGAAAAGACAAGCCACATGATGGAAGCAAATCTTATATATGAAAATGGATTTGTATCCAGAATATATAAAGAACCCTTTAATTCAATGACATAAAAACAAATAAGCTAATTTTTTTTCATGGACAAAGGATCTGAATAGACATTTCACCAGTGAAGATATACAAGTGGCCAAAAAGCTCTTGAAAAGATGTTCA
Source organism: Globicephala melas (assembly GCF_963455315.2). Classification (NCBI taxonomy): domain Eukaryota; kingdom Metazoa; phylum Chordata; class Mammalia; order Artiodactyla; family Delphinidae; genus Globicephala; species Globicephala melas. Next base: position 76,471,872 of record NC_083325.1, read on the forward strand.
ACATCATCAGTTATTAGGGAAATGAAAATAATAACTACAAGGTGAGATGCCATTTCCCACCCACTAGGATGTAAAGTCAGATAATAACAGGTGTTGGAGATGATGAGGAAAAATCAGAGTCATCATGCATTGCAGACTGGAAGGTAAAATGTTGCAAGCACTTTTAAAAAACATTTTGGGAGTTCCCTAAAGGGTTAAACATAGAGTGATAATATGACCCAGAAATTCTACTCCAAGGTATATACCCAAGACAAATGAAAACATATATACACACAAAAGCTTGTAAATAAATGTTCATAGCAGCATTACTCGTAACAACCAGAGTGGAAACAACCCATATGTTCGTCGATTGATAAATGGATAAATAAACTATAATATATCCATACAAAAGCATACCAATTGGCCATAAAATGAAATGAAGTGTCAATACATGCTACAATATGGATGAACCTTGAAAACTTTAAGCTACATGAAAGAAATCAGTCACAAAAGAACATATTTGAATGATTCCATTTACATGACATGCCTAGAATAGGAAAATTTACAGAGACAGAAAGTAGATTAGCAGTTTCTTAAGGCCTGGAGGAGGTAGGGGGTAGGATAGGGAATTAATGATATTTAGCATCTTTTTATGTACTTAATGACCATTTGTATATCTTCTTTGGAAAAATGTCTATTCAGATCCTTTGCCCACTTTTAACTGGGTAGTCTTTTGATTCTTGAGTTATAAGTGTTCTTTATATATTCTAGATACAAGTATCATCAGATTTGTGATTTGCAAATTTCTCTCATTCTGTGGATGTCTTTTCACTTTCTTGATGGTGTCCTTTGAAACACAAAAGTTCTAAATTTTTATGAAGCCCATGTATCTGTTTGTCTTTTGTCACTTGTGTTTTTGGCATCATGCACCTATTCTTTTTAAAAGGAAAACCAAGAGTATGATTCTGATGTTTCCCTCCTGTTTATGGACACAATACTGAAATACTAGTCTGTCTCAAATTGTATCCTAATGGTGGCAGTGGTGTTGTGAGAAGAGTGCATCATTATCTTTATAGAGCTAATAGGTGTTTTGTCAGTAGATCATGATTTAATGAATACCTCTCTGGTGTTGGGGAGAAACCAGAGCATTTTGGTAACATGGGACAAGTAAAGTTTTGCCCCAATGACATTTAAGAGATGTGAATTTCACTTAGAGATTTATGATTCTATTGCTTTCATGACACTTTAGGAGCAAATTAATTCATTTGCCTACAAAAGAGGGGTCTCCTCCTTTTTTTTTCTAGAACAAGTGCCCAGATGGACAAAGAAAGATAGACTCTGCTTCCCTTTTGATGAAAGTCAGAGGAGTCACAGTCCCCTTTGTACTCCAGTCCTCTATCCTTAAGAGCCAAGTATAAACTATCCAGATTAGAGCAACTATTAGATGCTTAAAATGCGACATTTAGTATTTGACAAGAAAGTACTTATACAGCTAACAGTGTCTTTACAATTTCAAATAGGGAGAGCAACTCTCTCATCTGAGTGTGTGTGGAGACTGGGAGGCAGGAACAGTGAAAATGGGCCTTTACCACTCCTTTTGTGTTTTTTCTATTCCCACCCAGGCCATCCTAGGCCTGTCAAGTTAGGAGGAGTGAAACTAGAAATGTAAACATCACTCTCACATCAGTGAAGTTCCAGGCAAGAAGACAATGAACATTGTAGCCTGTTTGGCTACATGGAAGTGGTAAGCATCATCCTCATTAGAGTCCTCTGTGTCTCCAAGCTGCCTCAGGTGTGAAGCTGCTGATGAACTCAGTAGACATTACCGATCTCTGCATCTCCAACAGTCAGTGACTGTTCTCTTACTAACACCACAGGAGGCTCAAATTTTCCAAGAACTGGGGTTCCTGCACAATTCAAAGATGCCCCCAGGAAAACAATTTTCCATGCAATGAGAAATCATAAAATGTGCATCACTCTTCCCTTTTTATGTCAATATTTTGTTAATTAGGTAGGATCCAATAGTTGAAGCTTATGTATGTATATCCATATATATGTGCATGCATTTTCATACATAAATTTATGTATTATACATTGTTTTGAGATATGTACATTTATAAAGGTTGATTAAGAATAAACCACAGAGCTTCATGAATTTGAAATGTGTAAAACAAACGTCTGTACCACATGAGATTTTTTGACTATGTGTATCTTCAAATTATTTATTTGTTTATTTATTTAATATGTGTTAATTGTATATCCTTGGCATATCCCAGACATTGATGAATGCAATAAACAAAATCAATACACTCATGGAGCTTACATTCCATTTGGGGAACAACCACAACCAAAAATTGATTATGGTAGGCACTATGATGAGAAATAAAATATGATAATATGATAAAGAGATCCTGGGAAGCTACTTAGCATTACCTAGTCAGGGAAGAGCTCACTGAGGACAGGGCATTAAGTCTGAGACTCAGATCTGATTGACAGAAGAATAACCCATGAAGACAAGATGGGCAAGGGTAGAAGGCAGCATTCCTGGCCCAGAGAACAACCATTGCCAAAATCTGGAGACAGGAAATGTGTTGGTATGTCCCAGGATCAAGAGAGCCACTGTGGCAGAAGCAGAAGGAGGAATGAGCAGAGTGACAGAAGATGAGGTCAGCCAAGTTAAGTAGCTGGGATTTTAGTTGCATTTTAATGCATTATTGCTGACATTGTTGTCTGGGAATCAAGATTTGGGTGGGTTTTGATCAATGTCCTGCCATTAACGTACTGTATGACTCCGGGAAACTTATATCCTTTCTCTTGGCCTCAGAGCGACCTCAACTGTGAAACAGAAAGCTTGAACTAGAAAGTAGATGATCTATGAATTCCCTTTGAGTGCTAACATGCTATGATTGTAATCTTTGCCCTCAATGATGAAGTTGAACACTCCCTTTTCTTAAAATTACTGAGGCCCTTTCATGAACCAGGGAAGGATAGCTCAGGGTATGCTGGTCATTTGCCCTGAATTGTAAAACTGCCAAGACTTAAGATAGGACCAGGAGCCAAAGCTTGCATTTCCCCTGTATTGTTGACATTTCTTACGAAACATATTTGCTGTGAATTTTTATATTTTGCTTCCTGTCTTCATTACTTTTCCAGTTTTTTCGGAGTGCCTGACTAAGTTCCCCTCAGTTCTCTACTTCCACCTCAACAATTTAAAAAAAAGAAAGGAAGAGAGAAATGAATGAATATGGAGGTCATTAATACCTTCCCAATATCCACAGGCACACTGGTTTCCCAAACTCTCTCCTTTGGGAGTAAGATCAAGTGTGCAAAGACTAGCTCACTTCTCTCTGCAGAAAGGTGCTTGAAGATGTGACACTAATGTAAGCTTCATCACTTTGTGGAAATTCCCAACTGGAAATATAATCAATCAGACTAGTGATTCCCAGAACGTGAAATTCACTGTGACCAAAGATTAGCTGGCTCTCACCATAAATAATTTAGAAAGACTACTAAACAAACACTTCAATAGCTTCATAGGGTTGCTAAATAAACCAGCAATATGTGCACAAGATAAACCTTTTAAAGGAACAGCTAAGAGATTTGGACTTTTAAAGAATATTTACCTTGGAACTGAGATAAAACCCAAGACTGAGTTTAAAGAGATAGCACATAGAACACAGGCCCTCTTCTGCGGATCAAGAAGAGAAGAAACCCTGTTTCTGATTTGTGGTATTTTAAGTTTCAGGGCTGCATTAGTACCGTGACCTCTTTTTCCGAGTCACGCATGCTTTAGCAGGAAAAAACAAAACATTTTAAAACAATATAGATTATTTGTGAGTTTGCTATGTTGTGTGATTTTTATCATGCTTGAGGAGCCAAAATACATCAGCTGGAAAACAACTCTAGTTTACTATGGAAAATAATATCTGACACAAAGAAACTTTATTTGTAAGAAAAAAATATATTCTATAATGAGATTTTCAGCTAAATTAAACAAATGCTCTAGAAAAAAGTGACGTTTATTTTTTAAGTTGCTAACAATACGAGTCATTTAAAAGGTGTTTTATTATGTACAAGTAAGAGTACATTGGATGACTGGGTTTTAACACTGCCTCTTTAGTAATTAGTGAAGTAAGCTTGGACAAGTTACTCAGCTTCTTTGAGTATCACCTGTATATGCCAGACAAGGCAGTTGGATTAAATGTTCTCAAACTGTAATTCGATGCTGAAATGCTAGAAATGTATTTTTCACACCACATATTGCATCTGCATGCAGCACATGGTAAGTATTTAATCAGTTCATCAGCAGTTTAGTGAAAACCTGGAACAGTGAGACACAACGTTTCGCTAATTAGGAAAGGGCATTACTGATTTCGATAATGTGATATCTTGGTAGAGTCCTGGACTTGTTATCACAAAACTTCAGTTCTGTCTCCTACAGGCCGTAAAGAAACTTTGGGAAGACCATATAGACTCTCTGGACCACTCTTTCCTCATGTGTGAAATAGGCATAATAGTACTTTCTTCTCATAACTGTTCCAAAAAATTAAGAACACACACACAGGAATCAGATAGTTGCATTTTAAAATCTGGCTACACCAATTATGAGTCGTGTGATTTAGGGGCAGTTTGCTTAACTTCTGAGTGCCTCAATTTTCCAGTCTGTAAAATGGAGAGAAAAAACAGCACCTAATTGAAAGAACTGTTGTAAGGATGAGGTTAGACACCATATGTATAGCAGTTAGAATAGCGCTTAGCGTTCAGTAAATCCTAGTGTTCTTTTACATCATTATTATTATTATTACTAGAAATAGTAGTATTAGCAATTTCAACAGCAGAGGCATGTGGAAATCCAGGTACTAAGTAGAGAAAAGTCAAGTTGCTTTAAGGGCCAAGAAAATAAAGTATTCCTGTGGGCTAGAGCTATTAATGAAGGCTTGAGGATGCAGCCATGGCTAGGGTTGGGCATCAGTGAAGGGAAAAAAGGTCAACAGAAAGACATTACAACTGGAGAGGACAGAATAATCAAAGAGATGGAAGGGAAAAACCCAAGTGAGATTTCCAGGTGAAGCCAGCAAAATAAACACATGCACGTACTCTTGCACCTTCCTGAAGCACTAAGAAAATGACATGAAGGAAATATGTTTAAGGCATAAAACCATATGAAAAAAATAATGGAAGAGAAAACAGCAACAAAACTTCGGAAACTAGTGCTAAATCAGGAAACCTGAGTAATACGAATTCCAAGTTGGCAGTAGGAAAAGCTAAAATGTGACCACACTTATGGCAGAATGCCCCCATCCCCAATTCAGGAATGCCCAGCACCAGTTACCTCCAAGAGTGGAAGTGAGGGTAAGGCTTAAAAAGTAGGGAACCCATGAAAGTTTGCTTAAGAAACACTTAAATCCCTACGTTCTCTCCCCAGGTGCAAATAATCAGAAGGCCTTTGGACAGGGAAACACAAGCATAGTTGAGGATGGTATTACCTTCCTGCAGTTAGCGAGATCACGTGCACATTTACATGCCAGGTGCTGAGATCCACCGAACTACCTCATTCCTAGTCTTCCATCACTGATGGACTTGTAGAACACTGAAAATCAACTCGCTACCCTGTGGGGAAAAGACTGGAAAATATCTCTGGGAATCTGACTAGCCCAGATACTAAGGTACTGGCATTAAGAGTTTCCACAAGACAGCCCATCCAGATCACCTCTCTACTTTGAAGACTCTGGTTGACAAATTCCACCAAAGCGCTCAGAATTTCACATCAGCCTTGAAGAGAATCACGCTAAAATACAATCAGACCATTTAGAAAAGATGCTAACATGAAAGATAGGGACCTAAATGCAAGTGAAGAAAAAAGCAACTTGGAGATAAAAAAAAAAAAAAGCAAGAAAAAACTTCAACAATAATAATATTTATGTATTACATAAATATTAATATTAATATTAATATTTATGTATTACATTCATAAAGTAGGAACTGGATGTACTTTATAAAAACAAATATTCTGACAATATTAAAAGGGTCTTGGAAGTAAATATAATAACAGGAATGAAAAAGTCAGTAGAATTGCAAGATTAAATTAGGGAAATTTCCGAAAAAGCAGGACAAAATGTCTAGGAGATGGAAAATAGGAGAGAAGACTACAAAAACTTACAATCAGCCTAGAATTTTTGATATCCAAATAATAGGAGTTCCAGAAAGTAAACACTGATAAAAAGGAAGAAAGGAAGTGATCAGTGAAAAACTGTATCAAAAATATTCAGAACAATATGAATTGCCAAATGCCTGGCACAGCGAATGCAAGCAGACTCATACCAATATACAGCATCTTGAAGTTCAAAGACCATACACATTTCCAGAGAGAGAAATGAGCAGTCACATACGAAAGATGAGGAATCAAAAATAGCATTGGACTTCGCAATAACAGAGCTGGAAGGTAGACAACAATGAACCAGAGCCTTCAAATTCTGAGGGAAAATGATTTACAACCTAAAATTCTACACCCAACCATACTTTCAATCAAGGGTGACACTAGAATAATGACATTTTAAGGCACGCCATGCTCTTTAAAGAGTATAACTTCTCATATCCCTTTTTTCTAGAGCTACTGGATAATGTGGCCCAGTAAAACAAGAAAGTGATCAAAATAGAAGATGTAACTATAGTAAGAGGGAATCCAACTCTGGAAACAGGAAAAGACCCGAAGATAATGAAAGATGTACACCAAGAGGAGAAGACAACCAAATCCACTAGAAGCAGATAGGATTTGGTTGAGATTTTTCTTAGAATATAAAATTTAAAGAATACTGGAAGATTTTGACAATGGGTAGAGAATTTGGGCTGAAGTAGTGGTAAGTATATAGGAAACTCAACAAAGAAAAAAATCAAGACAAGTATTCACTAAAGAGAAAATTGTGCAGAAAAGGAGAAGAAATTATGATTTAGTACATGATTCAGGATTTACCTAGTCATAATACAGGAAACAATAAATATTCATATAACCAAAATTATGAGAACTAAGTTGGAAGGGTGGGGGGAACAGGAAATGTGTGTGTATGTGTGTGTGTGAAGTCAATGCTTAATGCCTAAACAGAAACATCTGTAAGTAGCACTATATTTAGCAAAGCTTCCCAATCTTGTTCAAGACAGCACACACACACACACATTTATAAGGCACACAGGAACAAACAGAAAAGAAAATCGAGACTGGAGGCAATGAGACAGGGGATCAGGCCACCCCAGGTTCCACCTGACCACCCTGTGGGCAGAAAGGATCAATATCTCCTGACACCTGTAATGCATTTGCTGCTTACTGTTTGAGAAGCTCCGATTTAGAGATAGCAAGGTAAATACCAGAAGAACAAGCTAAATGAATTGAAAGTGATTTCTCTGGGGGACGGAGATGGGAAGGGAGGGTGAGACGAGAGAGACAAGCAGGGGGCAGAGACCAACCGTATTTCATAATAAATCTTGTAGAACTAATTGAATCCTTAAAGCATGTGTGCATACTACTTTAAAAATAAAATAAAATAAACAAAAACCTGAACTATACTATGAAAGTGATATCTGAACTAAATATGAAGCTAACATTTCTTGACCACTTTTTACATGCCGCGCATACATTAATTTCCCCATTTGATCCTAGGACAACCAAGTGACAATTAACAATTGTGCTATTATACACATTTCAAATATGAAGAAACATAAGGTAAGAGAAATTAAGTACATTGCCCATGTTCCTACAACTAATAAATGACAAGACTGAAATCCACATGGGCCTCTGCCACGTATCAGAGCCCAAGCTCTTGCCCACCCGCTGTGCTGTCCCTCAGGTGAGGTCAGTGCTGGTGGCACCACTCTCTGAAGGGTCTTGTCTATCAATCTAGATGAAGTCCTCTGAGGCACTCTGGGAAATGGTTTCTTTCAAAAATTTTCACATATCAGGAATATGGGCCATATCAACCTGCTCAAGTCTAAAAACCAGAGTATTAAAAACCCAGCTCCATCATCTCCCCAAGTCTCCTGCAGACACTTCCCCAGGGAGAATCTCATCACCACCGCACACTGCATGGAGAGGATGCTGCACAGCCCTTGCTGTCCACTCAAGCAAGCTCCCTACTCTTTGAGAGGTTACTGCTGCTCTTCCACAGCGCTGCACTACTCTGATGACTTAACATGAAGGTTGAAATGCAGGAGCAAACCTCACTGGATGTTTAATATTGTTTATGACATCACCATTTAATTATTTTAACAAGGTCACAATTGGTTAATATTTTCTGATATGGACTCTGGTTTCTCATAAACTTCTTTCAGGTATATGCAGAGCAGCATGTTCCAATCCAAAATTTAGGAAAGAAAAAGAAAAACAAACTTTAAAAAGGTTGATTAACATGTAAATTCATAAAAAAAGTGACCTCCATTTTAGCAACCAATACCATTAGGAGGTTTCCTGGCATTTAAAACATTTTAAAGGCATTCTAAATATATACATCCAGAAAAGCTTCAATACACACACACACACACACACACACACACGTGCACACACACAGACCAGAAAAACAGAGAAAGACAAAGAGAGCAGGAGAAAGAAGAGAAGAAATCTTAAGAGGACAATAACGAAGAGCTGTGTTGATCTTTAATCGAAGTAGTATTTTATCATAGGGACCTATTAGATAATTTACATTAAATAGATCAACGGAATTCAATGACTGGATATGGTTATTTCTTCTCGCTGTTTTTCTGTCACTCTCCTGCTGGCGAACCAGACATGCAGATTTTTACACCACAGATCTTCTTCCCACGGTCTTCCAGATTCCCCATACTAATCCCACACGCCCACGTACACACATGCACACGCTCACACATGGCCCTGATAATATCAGGATATCATCGTTGTCCGAGACCTAGCTTCCCTCTCAGAACCACACCTCATTCCAGAGCCGGGGATTAGGCTGGTCCAATTTCATACTGTGTGGCTGGATTTGGAGCTGGCCACCTCAAACAACTCCCCAGCTGCCTTCTCCCTCCCAATTCCTCCACACTCTCCACCACCCACTGGACCCAGGATTCTTCCTCAGTTTTTATATCAAAGATGCCCTTTTCTCTAGAAGAGAGTCTGGAAGGGAAGATTATAAGATAACTGCTTTTTCTTGACAGTAAAGACAATCACTTGGTTTCCTTTTCTTCAATAAAAGCATCTTATTATTTAAATATATTGGTCCCCTCAGTTTAACTTGCTCCATAAGGCACACTTCGCCCTTCCCAGGACACAGAAAATGTTGTCCAGGGCACTGACTGCCTTACAAATGTATTAACTAATATATTAGTCCCTTCAAGCAAAACAATGTGTCATGTGTATCTACTGAATTCAGTAGTGTTTGGAAGAGTCAAGAAATGAAGCATTGCCCCTACTGGGATCAGGGCTCAACCTTGGAAGACTCGATGCTCTGGATGCTCCTGGAGGAGAGGGGCACCGAATCCAGATGTGTAGGAGGGAGTGGGGGGGGGGGTGGATGACAGGACAGGTGTGTGTGTGTATGGAGGAGTCTCCACTTGCCAAGGAAGAAGAATCTTCTAGGCAGAGAGACTTGATAGTGCAAAGGACCAGAGCCACAGACAATATTTAGGAAATAAAAGATTACTCTCCTGAAGCATAGGAAAAAAAGGGGGTTGGTTGGAGTTAGGTGGTGAGACACGAAGCTGAAGGCGTGGGCAAGGTCAATCACGTAAAGCCTTGTAAGCTCACTTTGGTACTGATAATTCATTGGAGAGTTTTTTGAAGGGCAGTAACATGATCAGATTTGCATTTTTAGAATTTCACTCATTCTTGGCATCAGTTGGGTGCTTGGGAGATCTATACTCTAAAAAGCAAGGGTGGCTTGACTATAGCTATTCTATCAGTATTCAAAGAGTTGGATAATAGCTGTGTAACACCTGGAGATTACTAAATACTTCCAAATGTATTTTCACATTTTATTATCATAACTCACTACAAGGCCACTGTGATTATCTTCATTTTTGTGAAAGAAGAAACTAAGACTCAGAAAAATAAAGTGAAGTCTTGGGGTTGTCTCTAGGTTCATTCTGCCACTACTTTGTTACCAACCTACTTACTGTTCCAGGACCAAGGGAAGGTACTTGTGCTCACATCAACAGTCTGGAACAGACAATATAAACAGATAATATAAATAGAATGGCTGGTTGCAGTTGACTGAAATTTATGACCTATAATACAATTTAGTAAAAAATGAAAAGACATGAATCTGAAAACCAGAAGAGTTTCAAGGCATCAGTGAAGTTCATAGGCAACAGTCAATATGAAAATTCTGTGGAAAATTCTAGGTGTTCTTTCAGCTAAATATCTGTCTACTTGTAAAGACTATCTCTGATGAAGTTTTTTTTAAAAAAAGAAACAAGTAGAATGAGGCAGAGTAGCACATGTATTATGGTGTTATTTGTATATATATATTCCTGTATAAACATAGAGTATCTCTGAAAAGACGTATGAGAAACAGGTACTGATGACTGCCTCTGGGGAGAACTAGGGACTAGAAGAAGATGAATTTTCACTGTGTAACCATTGGCACTGCTTAAATTTTTGCACTGTGCATGAGTCACACATTGAAAATGGGATTTAATTATGAAAAATAGGCTATTTTGGAGAAAATGGTAATTCTATGCTTACCCAGAGTAAGTGTTTTAAACTAAAAACCCAGAACAGATGGGCAGAAAATATCAGACACTTTTTCCTGCAGTATCTGACATATTCAGGAACTAGCTTTCTAATGCAGAGCAATGTTCTCTGGGATGCTATAACTCCTAGGGAAATAACATGTGTTCTGACTTAGAATAGCTCTTTTATGTCTCAGAGTCCCAGGGCTATGCCAAGGCACTGTAGTCCACGAGCTTCAGGCACTTCAGCCTTTGTTTACCCCCTGAGAAGGCACACCCCTGCCTGGCCACTGTGCAAATGCAACAAGTCAGCATTTGATCCCGAAGCTCCATGACTGAGTATCTGGAAGGGGAAGGGCAGCAGGGTGTAGGAGGGACCATTCTTAATGCTCTAGGCCAGTGCTTTAAAAGCTGTTTTCCGGGGGTGTTAATAGCTATTTCACAAGGAAAAGGAAATCTAGGTCAAATACATTTGGAACCGCCATTTGCTCCTCTTCCTGTTCTCTTCTAATGTGGACTGGGGCGCGACGCACATTAGCGCGTTAGAGTCTTCTTAAGGGCCCCCTTCTCACGTGGAGCACTGCTGGCGCAACGCTGCTGTAAGCTACTCAGTGCGTGTTCACAGCAACAGCCCCTGTTTGCCACGCTCTTAATACCCATACCTTTGTGCGTTCCTCTTCCCCCTGCATTCTGACTTGGGCCATGTGATCAGCCTTGGCCAGCAGGATGTCAGCAAAGAGAACAAGCAGAGGCTTGATAAGGGCGCACACACCAGGGGACTTGCCTTCCTGGATCTCTACCCGGAGATCCTCACGCGGCAAAGAAGTCGGGGGTGAAAGACCGAGCCCGGTCAGCTGGGCAGGTGAACCCAGCCTCGAGCCAACTGCTGAGATGAATGTCACTGCATAAGTGAGCCCATGTGAATGTAGCAGAACCGTTCAAGCAGACACAGAATCATGACAATTAATAAATCATCATTATTTTAAGTCACTCAGTTTTGGGGTAGTTTGCTGCACAATAACAGATAACCGATACAGACAGTTAAATATCAAGGTAAAAAGCAGCAGGCCAAGAATAAGGACACGTGACCTCGATTTCGAGCGCTGTTCTCTGCCTCAGTTTCCTCACATGTAGAAAGAGGAGGTTAGAAGAGATACTGTCTAAAGGGCTTTCCCGCTCTAAAGTTGTGTTTAAAGCAAAAGAAATGTGCTCCACACACATGTACTATTATTCTGGCATCTGTTCGACCTCAGACGGCAGGGCTTGAGCTTAACATATATCTTGCAGGTGAAAAAAGAGAGTTACACTTGAGAATTTGTAAATCTGGCTCCCAGTCCCCTAGGCTGACTTAGCCCAGATGTTAGGATGGAAATATCTGAGTCCGGAGTGGGATGCTTTGCAAAATTAAAGGTGAGGTGATGGCCCACGGGTCACAGACTCTTTGCCCCCTCACTTTTCTGAGCTCAACGGGTCTGTTAGCAGCAGCGCGACCCTGAGTTTTCTGAGCGACAGGGTTTGTGTTTCCAGTGCACAAGACAGAAGAGCAACAGAAACCACCCCCATTCCCAGCCAAGCTTTCTCACTGCCCAGGAGGAATAGGAGTGTGGGATCACACTCTGTTTATTTGTGGTTCTTTTAAGTGATGTCCAGAGACCCACATTTCATGCTCGTTTGGAAGTGTATACGTAACTGGGGAAGCCGTTAAACAGCAGTCTGCCCTCACTCCAGTTATTTACTTATTTAGTTACATGTCAGCATGCAGTTCACTGAGTCATAACTCTTTACCGTGCCCTAAGGTGGCCGGCATTTGAGGGTGTCGGAGGGAATCTGTATCTCGTATTTATAAAGATTTCCCAGGACATCGTATTTGGCTACTTATATTTCAATTATCAAAGGCTTTTTGTTTGTTTGTGCAAAAAAGCTTTCTTTGATTGGTATTACGACTTACACAAAAGGAGGGAGACAAGAAAAAAATCCATTTCAGAGGGAGGAAAAAATACGAGTCATCCCAAAATAAACTGAACCAAATTCCTTGAAAGTGCTGAAAACTACTTTAAGATGTGCAGATTCTAAAAAGTGGGAGAAAAGCAGTAATTCATAATCATGGATCTTTACAGCAAAGGTCTAACCTAAAGCAGAAAAGTTTAGTTTAATTATGAGCGAAAGATCAAATAAGCTCAAACACAAAACACATTTTTGCTATTTTGCATTGTGTACATTGGCAGCAGAAGAGATCGTTCTTAAGGAAAAATACAATTCTAAATCAAGTGAAAACAAACCAGAAAGCTAGATGAAGCTAACACCTCAAAGAAATGCTGCCTTCGTCACTTTTGTAAGAGAACTGACAACTGTAATCTCCCAGCAACGTTTTCTGGCTTGCAAAATGTTCCAAAAGTGCAGGCAGTGCAATCTGTGTAACTCCTGTTGCAATACCCACAAGGCAGGCACTCAAAGATGAGGCACTTTCCTTCACCTTCCTGGAGCTTTTCTGTGTAATACACCGAAGGCAAACGCAGGATGGCTTTGCATCCCTTATGCAGCAGGAAATGGCTGGCTAAAAACGTGTCTTCTCGGCCATCTCTCCTGTTTAGCTCCGGGTTCTGTGATTGGCAAGAAAAAGCGGCGGCGGGGTGGGGGAGGCAGTGGACACAAGAGCAGCCGAGTGGCGGGGAATGCCCCGCTTTGGGTCTGGAAGGAAGCTGAGTTACACTCAGGACCCAGAGCTGCCTCTGCCTTGCTCCCAGGAAAATGCCCATGAAGGCAGCCTTGAAGAATCTGAAAAGGTGTGGTCACTTCTTCCTTGGCCACATTCTCAGGCTCATTTTTATAAGCATCACTAGCAATCAGTCTTAAAAGATAAAAGTTTATTTGGAAACTCAGTCAGCATGTTAACTGTGGTTTAAAGTGAATGGCTCCCTCTTCTCTCATTTTAGCCAGAGATTTACACCCCTTCCAAGCCGGCCCTGGTCTTATTTATGTAACTGCACTAGAGAGTGGCTTGAGGTTGCCTCTTACAATAACAAGCTCCATTTATGCCTTGTGGGGCTGGGCCCAGGCATTTAAAGCAACTTAGATCGAAACAGGCACCAGGAAAGTAGGAGCAGATCGCATGGAGAGGCTTCTACCAAGACTACCCCTCCTTTAAATAAGACAGCTTGAGCATTTCGATCGTTCGGATCTCAGAGCTACGCATGGTCCAAAGGAACCTCCAAGGACTAAGGGTTCTGCATTGTTTCAGGCACGAAGTTCCCTGAAATGTGTGCATAACCTTAATACAAAGCATCTACTGTTGGTGACACAAGAAAGAGACAGAAATGTTTTTTCTCCTGTTGCTGCTTATCCTGATGGAAACAGGCATTATAAAATACACTTTGGTGTCAACTTCTTTTCAAAGAAACACCTCCTCCAATTCCAGATGTTGTATTATAATATACACATTCATATGTATAATTTGTATTAGTAAGTTTAATAACATAAGGAGTTATTAACCATTATTCCTTCTTCTTATCAACATTCTTACCTTTCATAAGCCACCCAGAATTTATAAGAATAATTAATGCTATGCACACATTACAATGGAGCTTAGATAAGGGATCCTTGCCTTCATTCTCAATTCAAATGTCAAAGTTTAAGTGAATTGACATCTCAGAGAGGAATATGAAATCTATTTCAATTTCGTCTAGAATAGCAATACCATCTCTTTCTATAAAAGTAAGAACAGTTACAAAAGCTGACTTTCTTTCTCCACAAGCTGTTAAACGGCGCCCCCTTCCTGTCAGTGATGAATTTGGTTAAGGAGGAAAAAAAAAAATCACATTGTCTTACAGCATCTTAAAGCGTTCGATTTGTAACAATCCTGTAGAGATAATTTTATGTAGACCATCCATCAGACATGTAAAAAGATTGGTATCCAGGCAAGGGAAGTCTCTCATCAATTTCATGAATCAGTTAAAAATATTTTCAGCAGGCACCGTGTTAATCATTGGAGATAAGCAAGGGTCCTAATTTAAAATCTCATAGGGGACACATAAAAGTAAACCAAGGACTACAATACAGGTCATTAAGTGCTATATTTGTGATGTATACCAAGTGCTGTTAGAGAAATAATAGGTTTGCCAGAGTAGTTGAAGGAGGGCTTCCTAGAGAAGGCTGCAGGTAAGTTAGGTAAGAAATGATGGTTACATGTTGACCAGGCATAAATGGTAGAAAGAGAGTCCTACACAACTAAGATGGAATTTCAAATTCTTCGAAGTTTGAAAGAGTGTTTTAGAATGAGGATCAAGTACTTCATGATTTTTAGCTGCATGAGATCTATGTGGACAAGTAAAAGAAGATGGAACTGGGGAAGAATTCTAAAGGCCAATATATGCCAAGCTGAGGAGTTTAGACTTCAGTCTGAAGGTGATAGGAGTCACAGAAAAGTTGTTAAACAGTCCAGTACACACACTCAGTTATATTTCAGTGCTGTCCCTCATTACCATCCATGACCAGGTCAATTAAATATCTAACCAACAATCTGTATAGGGTACCAATTCTATGCTAAACCTTGGGGTACTTCAGAAGCATCTTCTTTGCCACAATATGGAAGTGTTAAAAATCCACAGCAAGAACAAGGCAGAGGGTAGGATTTTCATCTACTGCCATATTGGATCTTTGTAAAAAGTAGTTAAAAGTATATATATCATGCTACCTTTTGTGTTAAAAAGGAAAATAAATAAGAAAATACATATAAATCTGACTATTTTGCATAAGGAAACACGGGAAGGATTAATATAAACAATAAACTTGTTTTACTACAATAGCAGGGATGAGGGGGGGCACTCCTCTGAGTGGAGAATTCTGTAGAGTTTGAATGTATGGAAGCATAGGGATGCTCTATGCATTCAAAAATAAAATTAACAAAGATGGTGGGAAAAACTCAAACTAAACTCAAGAAAGAAACAAATAAATCCACTGTATTTAAAATGAATAAAATAACCATACTGAAGGAAAAAACAGAATACTAATGACTGTGGAACCAATTAATGTAATTGGTGTCAAGGTTCTCACTGTGGAGGAAGGAAGGTGGAAATACGGAAAGAGGGAAGGCAAGGAAAAATCATGTGGAGGTGGACTGGAATTTGAAGGTATTGGTAGGAATTAGGGATTTCTAAAGATATACACATAGTTTTCCCCCCAGCTCTGTCTACTGAAAGTGCTTAGAAGCAGTGACATTCCAGTAGCAATGAGCACATCTAGCACCTGGACCTTGGCTTCTCCATACCATTCCTTAGTAGAAGGAGAAAAGATCCTTGGAGAAATAACTGATTCAAGAATGGAGTGACAAAAGGACAAGATAAACCTGGAATATCTTACTGAACCAGAAAGCAATGGATCTTTAAAAAGAACGCAGAGAGAATGTCAAAAAGACACAGGAGCCAGCTTGAAGGGGCTCCTACTGGTATCAAAATAAATAAGGAGGGTGATGGATTATAACCCATTGATTAAAATATTAATTCATGAATATATGCTTAGATTGACAGATGACAGAGGATAGACAGATAAATAAGAAAGTGGGTTTTTCCTTAGAGTAGAACGCCCACCTATAAATGTGAATGAAGTGATATAATCATCATAGTAAATATTGGTTTGGAATCACAAATGAGTGCTAAACATAGGAGAGAAAGCTTATTAATTGAAAGGGGAACATCATAACTGTAAGGAAAAAAAACTGAACAACTACTTGACCAGCGATCAAAATTAGCATCAACAATGAGAGCAGGTGGGCTTCTGGATGTGATATTCTGACAAGGACACAACTTCACCTTTGTAGTATTCCCACCAGGGAGGCATAATCAAAATATAATCATGAGGAAATATCCAGACAAACCCTGATTGAGGGATATTCTATAAAATAATTATTCTGTAGTCTTCAAAAATATCAATCACATGAAAGATGTAGCAAGGCTGAGAAACTTACAGATTATGGGAAACTAAAGAGACATGACAGCTAAATGTAAGATGTGACCCTATACTTGATCCTATAAATGGAGGGGAAAATGCTATTAAGGGCATGATTGAGACAACTGACAAAACCAGAATATGCAATACAGGTTTAATACAAATTTTGTATCAATCGTACATTTCCTAAATTTGATAACTGTACAGTGGTTACATATGAGAATATCATTTTTCTTAGAAAATGCATACAAAAGTCTTAAGAGGTAATGGAGCATGATGTATGTAAACTATTCTCAAATGGTTCAGAAAATTTACAAAATATGCACACATGTGCATACACACCACACACACACACACACACACACATATGGGGAGAGAGAGAGAGAAGGGGGTGGAGAGAGAGATTATGGTAAAACAAAATGTTAAAAATTGATGCATCTTCACAAATTGTATATTGAAGTTTTTAGTACTATTTTAGCAAGTTTTCTTTTAGCTTGAAGTTATTTCAAAATGAAAAGTTAAACAAACAGAGCTACTCATGACCAAATGGTGATGTGCACAACATGCTCCACTGTTATTTTAATTAACCACGCAGCAACCAACCCAGCAGGCCCGAGTAGCACCTGAGCACCGAATGTGTATACATGTTTAGAGCCACTTCTAGGAAAGTATATAAAACAGTCTGTGTACCTCATAAAATCTATCTTTCTTCAACTCTATAAGGGTTCCCCAGGTGGCCTTCATAACTATAATGCCACACTCCCTGCAGGGCCTTGGCAGCATCAAAAGCAGCTCAGACAACTTGAAGGACAGGGCTCCAATAATGACTCCCCAAAATGCCTTGAGCCAGGCGATCCCCAGATAGCTTCCTTCTAGATGCCTTGTGTCCGTAAGAGTGAATTCTCTCTTTCTGTGGTCATCAGACTCTACCTTAATGAATGCATTCTGAGGCCAGAAAGAGCAAAGACAAAAAAGGGCATGTTGCTATAGATGTGCAGCCTGGATTCACAGGAGACATCATTTTAACAATCTCTTTAAAGATTTTAAAGAGACCACATTGTGAGCCAGATAGAGTTCTGGGCTTAAGATTCAAGCACATTAGAAGTGCTATGACCAAGAATATCAGTCATATTGGGTAGCTTGAATTCTAGTGTTATTAATTTCCAAATGGCTCACTTTCATATAACACTGTGCAATGTATGTGTCACTTTCAGGCATACTCTCTCCATAGCAATAATACTGTCAATAGCAACAATAACTGTTGTTTATGAAGCACTTACTCTGCAGTGAACATTCTATTAAGGGCTTTACATATATGTCATTTAACCAGTCAGACAGCTCCATGAAGTAGTTATTATTATTCCCATTTTACATGAAGCTCAGGTAGGCTAAGTAACTTGCTGATATCACAGAAAGTAAGTAGCCATGCTAGGATTCAAACACAAGACTGACATTAAAATCCAAGCTCTTAATCACAAGTATCCCCATGATGTCCCCTATGAATATCATTCCCATTATTCAAATCAAGGAACTGAGGCCCTGGGTAGCTAAAGGATTTATCTAATTTTGGAAGAGCCTAGCTCAGACCTCCTGCCTCTAAATTTGGCATCATTCCTACCTTGGAAGCTGCAAGGATCACATAAAACAATGGGTAGAAAGTGCTTTGTAAATTGTGAAATTCATGAATACATGAGGATTAAATATCATTATTACCTTTAAAAACTTCCCTAGTGCATCATGAGAGCAAGGAGCAGCTGGGCTTAAGAGGGCAGCTGAGACGCTTTGGGAATGAGTTCGGCAATTTCTTATAAAGTTAAACATACACTTACCGTTTGACCTAGTGATCCCCCTCCTAGATATTTACCCAAGAGAAATGAAAATATATGTTCATATACAAATCTAGATGGGAAAGTTTATTGCAGCTTTATTCATAATTGCCCCAAACTGGAAACAGCCCAAATGTCCTTCAAGTGGTTAATGAATAAACAAACTGGGACATCCATGGAATGAAAACAGTATTCAGCAATAAAATGAAATGAATTACTGATGCATGTAACAACATGGATGGATCACAAATGCATTATGCTAAATGAAATAAGCCACATTCAAAAAGCTTCAGACTGCATGTTTCTATTACATAGCATTCCAGAAAAGGCAAAACTATAAGGACAAAAAAAATAAAAGAGAAGAGGTAGTCAGAGGCTGGGTGTAGAAAGTACAATATATTGACTACAGAGGAGCATGAGGAAACTTTTTCAGGTGCTATAAATGTCCACTATCTTCACTGTGCTGGTGGTTACACAACTGTATGCATTTATTAAAAATCATAGTGCTCTACTCAGAAAAAGGGTAAATTTTATTGGATATAACATACTCCAATAAAACTGACTTAAACTTTTTTTAAAAAGGAAGCTGAGATTCTCTAAGAGTTGGCTAAGCAGATCGATGGATGGTGCGGCCCTTCCCTCGGCTTACTGGGAATACTTTTCAGGAAAGTACCAATGTCCTAGAGATGGTGCCTCAAGGTTTTCCCAGGAAGACCATGCATACTCAGGTCTTATACCCATGCCTCTCCACATAGGGTGTTTGCTATTCTCCAGCTTTTTCTCAACTTATTTTGCTTACATAATTTAGCACTATTAAAACACAGTCCATGCTGCGTCACTCACCTGGAGTGGGCCTGAGGACAGCTCACCTGCCTTGTTCCTTTCTCTGAGAACCCCTCTGAGCCTCCCTCCGATCAGGAGCTCCTTTTCCTCTCTCCAGCTCCTCTTCATGGTTCAAGGTCCAGCTTAGCTCTGCCTCCCTGACGATCTCAGCCCGTGTAAGTCTATAAACTGCTCCAGCTCTGTTTTCTCTTCATTTGGTTCTTACCAGATGCTACTGTTCGTGATTGTCTACAGCCTCTTCTTTGGTCTCTCAAATATAGATACACTGTGGTAAACCTTACTAGTGGCTACTGATATCAATTTGTCTTCTTGTTCCTGGATAGAAGGTAGACTTTACTTCCTAGATGCCTTTGCAGTTAAGTGGAACCATGTGACAATGGCCTGGGGCTGTCAGAATTGATGTGTTTTGCTTGTAGACAAAGCTTAGAAGAGAAAGCCTGAAATATCAATGAATTTGTCTCTCTACTTCCTAATGTGAAGTCTCATATTAAGATGATAAAGACTGGAATATACTGAATCATGAGGGTACCATTCAGAAGAAAAGCTTAGAAGAGAAAGCCTGAAATATCAATGAATTTGTTTCTCTACTTCCTAATGTTAAGTCTCATATTAAGATGATAAAGACTGGAATATACTGAATCATGAGGGTACCATTCAGGAGAAAGCTGTTTTTTTAAAAAATTAATTAATTAATTTATTTTTGGCTGTGTTGGGTCTTCATTGCTGCGTGCGGGCTTTCTCTAGTTGCAGTGAGTGGAGGCTACTCTTTGTTGCGGTGCGCAGGCTTCTCATTGAGGTGGCTTCTCTTGTTGTGTAGCACAGGCTCTAGGCACGCAGGTTTCAGTAGTTGTGGTATGTGGGCTCAGTAGTTGTGGTGCATGGGCCTAGTTGCTCCGTGGCATGTGGGACCTTCCTTGACCAAGGCTCAAACCCGTGTCCCCTGCATTGGCAGGCGGATTCTTAACCACAGCACCTCCAGGAAAGTCCCCAGAAGAAAGCTTTTGTTGAATCACCTGGACCTTTAGTGAATTTTCTGTGAGGACAAAACAAACTTCCTCGTGATAAGCTGTTGAGACATGGGGGCTGTTTGTTATCACACTGTAACTGAGGCTATCCTGACTAATAAAAGCAGAGAGCATATAAAAACATTTTGTAGGTTAGAATCCAATCCCATGGAAACCAACCAGAGAAAGGGATAAGTAAATGTCGCCACAACTCCAGGATTTTACATGCTGCCTGAAACAAACCCAGCAGGCTTGCAGTAAATGCCTATTGAACTGACATTTGCTTTGGCCACAGCTAGTCAGTGTGAAGCAAGGACTTACACTGAATAATGACAGTTATTCAAGAGAAAAATTACTCTCAACAGTAACAGATAACAGTAATTTAAGACCATTTTTACGTTAGCTTTTAATCTCCATTTATAGAAATAATGAGAACATACCTGAAAGGAACATTGTTTGGAAATCAGATAGTCTTTTAAATTCTATTTCCTTTCAAGCAGATTAGATATTTACAAACCTATTTAGTACCTCTTTACTCAAAAATGATGATAGAGGTCTTCCTGATTATACATAACTTAACTGAAAGCCAAGTCATGTTACATGGAACCCTAAACACACATGCACACACACACACACACATGCACACACGTATATGCACAGGCAATATTTTGTGTTATTTTAAATAAACATATTCATAGAATAAGCATTTTATTTTATTTTATTTTAGAAAAGTCTTGGGCTTAGGCATCTAAGTAAATAAAAACAAAAGTGAGCTCAAATGGAAAAAAACCCCCAAAGAACACTAGATTTGTGTTCAGAAATTGGGGGTGAGAATCCAGCTCTGCTGACCCTACGTTTAGTCTTGAGCATTCCAATCCCCCCCAAAATAGACATAATATCATCCTTTCTGCTTACTTTACAGAATTGTTGTGAGATACAAATGAAATTCTATTATAACCAATATTATTTAAAACTAGTATATTCTAGGGAAAAAAAAATCCTAGCTTTTGTTATCTCTCCTAATAAAAGCAAATATTCCACTTAGGGCAACAAACAGTTTTTCTTCATAGCAGCATTTTGTATTCTCTCAGGAGTTCTACATTTGCAAATTGCTCATCTCAAGAAAAATAAATAAATAAAAATGTAATGCATCTCTCCATCAATGCACTTAACTTCTAAGCTATATACTCGAGAGGTGGAGCAATCTTCAATTTGTCACTCCAATCACAAGTTTTGGAGTTTTCTCTTCTCCTCCAGGTGGTGTCTACACCTCTGACCCTGCTCCTTCTCTCCCGCCCATATGGGTTTTCATCAACCAATGTGGGAAGTCAGGGGGGATTGCCCTTGCTGTGGACAGAGCACGGAGGGCTGCAGAGAGTCTCAGGGAGGCCAGGAGGGATGTGACGGAAATGTGGGAGTGTCGGCCGAAGGCATGTCGATAGCACTATAGGTGGGAAAGCTGGTCTGGGAATTGTTCCCCTCAGCCTGGATAACGTCCACACCATCTCTGCGCTCCCGACATTGCTGGACTTGTTTATATGCCACTTGGTGGGGAACAGTTTAGTTAGGATCACCCTTCATTCAGCAAATCGCTTTTCTGAAGTTTTTTGAATTGCAGTTTCTGACTCCAGGTTTCTGCCAGCACTGCGTACCTCAGTAGCTATTTCTCTACCATTCTGGAACTCCCAATTAAGTTGTAGTCAAGGCCCTCATGGCATAAATTAGGAACAGAAAAACCAGTTTTAACTCATGGCTCTGAAAAACAATCAGTAGAGCCGTGAGGCCTGCTTTGGCAAAGGCGCTCTCTCAGCCGGGAAACGGGACAGCCCAGCCAATCAGTCAGCTGTGCCTTTTCTCTCCTACAGAAGCAGAGCCACTGGTAGGCACATGGCTGCCTGTTTGCAGTGGCTCTGCTCCCAACCTATGGCAGCGTCCCTGCTGTGTTTTTGGCAAGCTCAGAAAAGTAGTAGGAGATAGTGAATGCTAGGCATTCTAATTGGAGACTAACTGCCTTCCTTCCAGATTCACTGTTCTGAGGTCTGAGGGGCATGCAGCCCAGGTCCTGGCAACTCATGAGATGACTTTGTGTTACCATCTGGAAACTTCCTATTATATTCTGATGTAAAGGGTATGGGGACTCACTCCCGGGATAAACCATTCTCAAGGTTTTAAGGGAGGCGCTGACCTTTTGTAGTCCCTTCTCTGCATGCACAGAAGTAAACCCAGCATGCCTCAGTCTGACATGGCCCATCAGTCATAAAAACATGACACCAAAATCAGCAGTGGGGGCGGGACAGCAGCAGCGCAGCAGCGATGCCCCGCCTCCTCTTGCTCTTTGGCCTGTGCTCTGAGATTTACACAAATCCACAGCTCCGTTTTCCTTTCTTGGCCCTGGGCCCCTTCTTTCCGCCACTCTGTTTCAAAAACATCACAAGCCATGCAGGTGGTTTTTGTTGCACCACAGCTCATATTCTTGACAGATCCTACATCTGCACATTAATACTCCTTGATGCCTCCAGCCTGAAACTTTCCCAGACACACTGGCCTAAGAGCCTCAGAAGCCATGCATGAGGGGGACTAACCACACAGGAATTCCTTACTGGGTCTGAGGGTTGCGGGGTCATGGTGTTTTAAACAAGAGAAGCTTCATGGTCACTTAGCTCTGAACTTCAAGGCATTTGACTACATTAGAAACCCACTTTCCCTTCAGAGCAATGAGTACTTTTAGCCATAACCCTGGGGTAAATCCAAGTTACTGTAATCATGAGTTATCACCATTGCCACAATTGCAATCACACAATTAATGTTTTTTGAATGAATAAATGAATAACAATAATAGTAATACTATTTAACCTTTATTTAGTCCCTCCCATACTTAAGGCACTGGTCTAGATTAGACCATTAGTCTCTATGGCTCACAACTACTACATAAGGTAGATACTAATTTACACACTTAACAGATAAGAAAGTGAAATAACTTAACTAAGGAAATAGACAGATAATCTGGCCAATCTTAACCACTGGTAGCACAGTGGTTAAGAACCTGCGTGGCAATGCAGGGGACATGGGTTCGAGCCCTGGTCCGGGAAGATCCCACATGCTGTGGAGCAACTAAGCCCGTGAGCCACAACTACTGAGCATGCCACTCTAGAGGCCGTGAGCCACAACTACTGAGCCCACATGCCACAACTACTGCAGCCCGCCTCCCTAGAGCCCATGCTCCGCAACAAGAGAAGCCACCGCAATGAGAAGCCTGTGCACCGCAATGAAAAGTAGCCCCCGCTCGCCACAACTAGAGAAAGCCCGCGCGCAGCAACAAAGACCCAATGCAGCCAAAAATAAATAAATAAATAAATTTATTTTTAAAAAAAATCTGGCCAAGGCTACACAGTTTGATTAATGGCAGAATAGGAAATTAAACATAGAGCACAGGTTCCCAAACCCAGGCTAATTCCATTTAATCATGCTGAGTTTAAACAAAGAGCAGGGATTGGGGGTACGACAAAGAGACTAAGGGACTTGAAAATAACTGCCCAGGAATTGATTTCTATACTGGGGTCTGTCTTCAAAGAAGCCATTGGAATGCTGCACTGGCCAGAAGAAACATTTATTCTCATTTTACCAGCAATGAAATGCAGTGAAATAGAATGGGATGCAGTGGTTTGGACTGAGTGAAAAAGAAGTTTCCCAGATTCAACAAGAAATAAAGATTGAAAAGAAAAAGGAAAATTCACCTCCCAGGAAGGCTGGAAAGAAGAAAACAACATCATCCCTGAGGATACTAAATAGATGAGTAGGGGGACTATTAATAAATCAGAGCTTTCAGAGCTAGCAGCCAATAAAAAGAAAGTGTTAGAAGTAGTCTTTGAGTGTCCATTTCCTCCCTTCCTTCTGAAATAACATGAATTGTGAGTAATACCATAGACATTATCTACAATGACTCCAAAATGTTATTTCTTTAAATCTATAACTTTTATTTTTAGGCTTACCCTGAGAAATGTGGCAGTTATAAAAGTTGTCAGGATAGAGGAAGGGGGTCAACACAGGGTTCAAGCCATCCACTGGGGCCTGAAATCACGCTGGAGAAGAGTTAGCAGGGGTAGAGGGAGCTCCACTGACTGTGTGCTGGAGAAAAGTGACAGAGGGCCTGAGCCACAGTGCTTCTCAGAGGGGGGAGGCTGGAGGGCTGCCTAGGTCCCAAGGACATGACTAACGCATGACTTATGGAAAGCTTGACAGGTCTGACCTTGGAATGATGAAGAATCACGCTGGAACGGACCACAGCCCCTTTGCTGGGCTTCATCTCCTGCCCTGAGGAGGGCCTCTATCACTCTCCCAGTATGATTTTGGGTATGAACAATATCTGTGGGTGTCAACCACAGGGACAGGTCTGAGAACACTCTCAAAACATACATCTTAAATCTTTTCCACTTGATTAGCTAGTTTTAATTCCATCTACTGTCCATGTAGTACAGATGGCTGAGAATAAGAAGTCAGAGGGAGGTTTGATTTGGGGAAGTTTTTTGGGAAGTTTAACATTCTAAAGCACACAGTCATGAAACTGAATTTGATTTCTCTGAAATTAATTGGAGGTGCCCAAATAGAGAAAAGATCAAGCTAACACATACCAACTATTAGCTAAATTCAAAACTTCTATTGACTTATTTTTACATTTTAACATATTAGATTAGTAATAATGTTAGTATTATTGTTGTTAGTTGAACATCTCGTTGGACCCTCAGTGAGAAGCTGCTATGTGCAAAGAAGAAGGTACGAACTATGCAGGTAGGTTGAGGCAAAACACACTTAAGACACTGCCCCTATTTTATTTTATTTATTTATTTATTTTTTGCGGTACGCGGGCCTCTCACTGTTGTGGCCTCTCCCGTTGCAGAGCACAGGCTCCGGACGCACAGGCTCAGTGGCCATGGCTCACGGGCCCAGCCGCTCCACGGCATGTGGGACCCTCCCGGACCGGGGCACGAACCTGTGTCCCCTGCATTGGCAGGGGGATTCTCAACCACTGCGCCACCAGGGAAGCCCAACACTGCCCCTATTTTAATGGAAGTTTCAATCTAATTAAGAACAGACGAATGAATTTCACTTTGTGGTAGTGTTCCCATAATCATCTTGGGCCAGAAGCATTAAGTAGTGTTATATGAACGTGAAATGCATAGAAAGTATCTAAGTGTTCTTAACATACAGTCCACCTCCCTCATTTGCACACTTTGACTTGCAGAAGGTACCTGAAGGAAGAGAAGAAGACAAACTTCAACCTCCAGAATACAAAGAGTTCTTTTACCTTAGACAGCTTGAGATCCCATCATAAAAACTCCATAGGGTTGAGGGGGTAGGAGAAAATGGTGAGGGCCTGCTCCCAGGTGGGAAGCCTATCAGGAGACCCCTGCATAAAGCTAGAATCCCAGTGGGCTGTACTCTTTTAGAAGGTTGAATGAGAAATAAACTCACTGCCAAAAGTAGAAGATCAAGGAAACTTTCCAGTCTCCACATTGGCACTAGTGGAAGGAAAAAAAATCTCCCTTGAGACTTTACAATCACAACAGACCCTTCACAGGTTCGCCATCCAAATTTACGCCACCTGTGAGGTCTGAAAGATCTCAAATGGACAATTTAATTTAAAGTGGTCCTAGGTCAGTGGTGCCCCCAGGAAACTGGCAGAAGCCAACACAAATCATTTCTGGAGGAATACTAATTCAACCCAGGCCTCAGAGAATTCCCACAGATAAAGTTCCAAAGAAAATGAACAACTCACTGGAAAAAAGAAAAACACAAAGAGACAAGGTACCTTGAGTTAAATACAGGAGAATCAGGTTGCTAAAGATATCAGATACTGTAATTCCCAGAGAATATACAACTATATTTACTTTGAAGAAATAAAGGAGAAGCATGAAAATATGAACAAGTAATAAATATTTTAAATGTAAGAGTGTTTTAATAGATGCAAATAACATATTAGAAATGAAAAGCTATAATAACTAAAATAAAAATAAAATGGATAGGGCTTCCCTGGTGGTGCAGTGGTTGAGAGTCCGCCTGCCGATGCAGGGAACATGGGTTTGTGCCCCGGTCCAGGAGGATCCCACGTGCCGCGGAGCGGCTGGGCCCGTGAGCCATGGCCGCTGAGCCTGCGCATCCAGAGCCTGTGCTCCGCAATGTGAGAGGCCACAATAGTGAGAGGACCGCGTACCACAAAAAAAATAAATAACTAAAATAAAATGGATAAGTTAAACAGAAGATTAAATTTGACAAGAATCAGTGACCTAGAATATAGATAAAAAGATAATATTAAACATAAAAATAAAGTAGAGAAACTAAGAGCCAGAGCATAGAGTGAGGAGAGCCAACAAATGGCTGATTACAATTACAGAAGATAGAATAAGCCAATATTTAATGACACTATATTTGAGAATTTTCCAGACCCACTGAAGGACACCAATTCTCAGATCCAAAGAGCTCAGTATATTCCAAAAAGAATAAATGAAAAATGACTTCACATAAAGGCATATCATAGTTAAACTATGAACATCAAAGGAAATTAGTCCTCAGAGCAAGAAGAGAGAGAGGATAAATTACCTGAACATCAAATGAATGACTCATTTCATATTAGTATGTATGGAGATCAGAAGACAATGCACTATCCTGAAATAATTTGCCCAGGAAGATTATTTTTCAAGAAGGAGGGTAAATTAAAAACATGTTTTGCATAATGAAAAGTAGAGTTTATCACAAATATGACTTCACTGAAGTAAACACTAAAAGAAGTAAAATGAGATACAAGAAGGAATGGTAAACAAAGAAATTGGCAAGTGGGTTAATTTAAATAAATATTGACTATGTAAAAATGCTAATGTTTAATTCATGGGGAAATAAAGCTAAAATATGGAACAGCAGTAAAGTATAAGTTTGAATATGGGGTAAGCCAAGGTAAGTATTTTTAGGCTTTGCTACTCAAAAAGTGTGGTCCAGACATCAGTAGGACTGTCATAACCCATAAGTTTGCTAGAAATGTTGAATCTCAGGCCCCACCTCAGGCCTCCTGAATCATAACCTGCATTTTAACAAATCCACAGGTATTCTGAATATATATTTAATGTTGAGAAGCTATTCAAATACTTAGAAGTTCTTAATTACGCATGTTTAAAGAAAGTTACCTAGAGTAACCACTAAAAACATAGACATGCAGCATAACTTACAAATAGTAGAGAGAAAAATGAAGAAATTAGGAAAAAAATCTTGAATCAATATATCCATCATTATAGTCTGGTTATTCAATACCAAAGATCCTCATATATCATAGGCTTAAAACAACAAGGGATAATTTTTCATTTACACTGACAATCCTTTGTAAATTAAAGGGGGAACCCAGGGAACCAGATAGAAGTGATTCTTTAAGGATTTGGATTTAAATCAATAACCTGACCATTTGTGTTCTCATTATTTCTCTTAGCATGGGTCTGTTGAAAACAAATTGTCTTTTTAATTTTCTTATTTCATATTTTGCCTTCATTTTTAGAGTATATTTAGTTAGATACACAATTATAGGTTTTCAGGTTCTTTTTAGCACTTTTAAATGTGTCAATCCATCATCTTCTAGTTTCCATAATTATTTCTCATAAGAATTTAGCTGCTAGTCTTGTTGTTCATTTGACGGTAAAATGTCTTTTTTCCCCAGACTGCTTTGGAAATTTCCTTTTTGTCTTTTGTTTTCAGGAGTTTTATTATATTGTACCTGGAGGGGTTTTTTTTCAATTTAGAGTTTGTCATTTTTCTTGAATTTTGTGTCTTAATGGTTTTTATCAGTTTGGGGTATTTCTTGACCAGTATCTCTTCAAATCTTGTTTCCACCATAATTTTTTTCCCCTCTTCTTCTAACACTTGAATTGTACAACATGTCAGATCTTTTCACCATGCCCCATATGCCTTTAATGTATTTTGTATCTATCTCACATCTTTTTTTTCTCTGTGTGCATTGGTTTGGATATTTGATAGTAATTCATCTTTAATTTACTAATCTTCTCTTCTGCTGTGATTAATCTGCTATTAAACCCATATTTTCAGTTCTTAATTTTCTTTTATGTAATCTTCAGTTCTAGAATTATCATTAGATTATTTTATATATCCTAGTTCCACAGTAAAATTCTTACTCTTGGACATTTTTTAACATAGTAATCATAGTCATTTTAAAGTCAATCTCAAACAATAAATGAATCACCTGTTGGTATGATTTCATTGTCTGTATTTCTTCTTGGTTTTGGTCATTTGGACCTATTTCCTAACATGTTTCTATTCAAATGTCAGACATTGTAAATAAAAAACTACAGAAGTAAGTTGAGATTTGGCTGATTCATCTTCCTCCAATGAGAAGAGAATTTTATTCTCCAGTAGCATTTAGAGCAGGTACAGATCACCATTATCCAGTTTGAAATTGAAAAAGCTCAAGGCTATTCTTTTGTGAGGGATCATCTCTTTCCCATTTGCCTTTACTCCTAGTGTGTACTCCTTCAGGGGTCCTAACTGGAAGTATGAAGCTTTTACCAGAGGGCTATTTCCTTGGTACGCTGAACCCAATTTTTACCTCCTCAGTCCTCTGAGATCTCCAAATACTCTGCTCAATTAGCTGCTACTTCCTGCTCAACTTTTTAGGCTCTTGGACCCCATGGCAAGAATATCAAACATCTTGAGTGGAAAAACAATGCAAAATGTTGGTTTCACCTTGATGCACTGCCTTCTTTCTGAGTTCTGTCCAATCTGGGTAGTCCTGGTTGCCATACTGGCTCTCTGGTGCCTACATGGATATTTTTTCCAGCTTCTCTAGATGTTCTGGTGGAAGTGTTGGTCTGCAATAAGCTACTCCATCATTATTAGAAACAGAGCTCCAAATTCCAAGTCTTATAAGCACTCAGTTATGGGAGGAAGAGAGGAACATAAAAATGTATTTTGTATATACAGACACAGAACATTTAGTGCTCCAACATTTTGTAAGAATAAATAAATGAATAAAGTACTCCAGCAAAATTACAAAAGGGAAAAAAAACCCAGCAAAATAATGTAGGGTGTCAAGTGCTTTTATACATTCTGTACATGTATTATTTCATTTATTATTCATAATAATACTATGAGGAAGATACCATAATTATCCCTATCTGATGATGAGAAAAACAAGGCATATAAAGTCTAAGTAAGTTGTACAATGTCATATACACAGTGGAACCTGTAAGCTGAATACCAGTACTGTACGGCTTCTCAATCCAAGAGATATAAAGAAATTAGTATGACCAGAAGAAATAAGGAAACCTAGAAGAAATTAAGTCAATCTATTAAACATTAACACTTGGAAGGACCTTTTTTATAAAACAAAGTTCTAGTGACAAAAAATTATATCTCTTTTTCTGAGTCCAATCATGCTATTGATTCTATCATTAAACATATTTAAATAATCACAGTATTACTGATATTGTTGGTTAGATTTCAGATTTTAGAATCAAAACCTCCTGACAATAACACATTATTGTCACAGAGCCATATGCAACATTTGTTTGGTGTTTTCTATTAGGCACAGTTACTCACAGTTACTTATGAAAGAGGTACCATTATTATCCCTAATTACAGATGAGAAATTTCAAGTTTTGACAGGTAAAGTATCTTTTTCAAGGGTTCATAGCTAATAAGCGAATAAGTGATGAATGGAGTTTGAACTCTAGGAGCTTACTTTTAACTAGGCTCCCTCCCACAAAAGAAGCAAAAACAATAAAATGCTCAATAAAATTAGAAAGTGAAGGGAAGAGAGCAAGTGGAAGGTGGTGTTAAGTGTGCTAAGTTCCTCATATTTTATGGAAGAGACTCAATAGGTACTGTTTTAAAATAATTTTAGAAGCAGAAATACAAGCACGTCACTTAAAATTATAATAAAAACAACCAGGGAATGTAAAAACAGCAGCTAGTTAACAGCATTTGCCTCTGAAGTGTGGGATGGGGGAGAAGAGGGGGAAAAGAGGTGAAAGATTTTATCTTTTCATTTTATCAGTATATCATGCTCATTTGTTTTCACAATTTGTATGCATCACAAATAGAAACTCAGCTACACATAAAGAGAGAAATTATACTATAAAAATGTTGGTGGGTTCTATTCCATTGAGAGCGTATATTCTTGATTGCTCTTGGTCACATGGCAAACAATAGGAATAGCCGTCCCCCTGGAGAAAGCCTGTGGTTGGCTGGTGCCACCTGAGAAAGAGGTATTGTGAGTCTTTCTAATTCTAGTCCAGTGTTACAAAGCCCACATGCCCTGAGACACAAGCCATATTAAACCATATCTGCTTTATCCATGATCAAGATTATGTTTTGGCCTTGAAATTTTCACTTTTTGTTCTTATTTATAATTGGTTTAGAACTTGGTTGAAAAGAGGTGTGCGTTCTATATGAGTCCCTAGGCACACTCTAACACATTTAACAAGATAAATAATTAAACCTAAAGTTGAAAGAGAGGAACAGCGTTGAATCATTCCTCAGCATACCTGAAACACCACAGCATGCTCAGAAACCTGTGATATTTTTCTTGGACTCAAATACAACAGTTCTAGATGGAGTGGAAGCAAATCTGGAATTTGAAAAATGATCAAGCTTGTATTTCAATCCTTTTCAGTCATTCCATATCCCTTGACTTAAATTACGATTGGATGAAATGCAGAAGATGTTTCACTCATTGTTATGCAAAGTTTAACTTTCCCAGGTAAAGGTCCCAGGATTACCACACTGAATCCTGTGTGGACTGGGGAGAGCACTTGCAAAGAGATGACAATCCTCTTGAGAAGCTTGCTGAGTTTTCACAGGTCAGTCACAGTTTCACTGCACCCTCCTGTCACAAAAGCAAGTCTTCATTTTCATGGGCTATTTCCCAGGGGAAAAAGGAAAAACAAAAAAACAACAACTATCTTGGTATCCCTTAGGTCCCAAAGCAAAGAGAACTTGGAGCTCTGTTGTTTTTCTTGAACATGTGCTCCTCTCTGCACTTTTCCCACTCTTTGCCAAGGTGCTGAGAAATGGTAAAGCTGGGACGGGTCGGCTCCAAGCAATCTCGCCTGACAGCCCAGAACCTACCCTAGGATGTGCTTTTTACCCAACAGCTGTTTCTGCTTCACTCTAATTTGTTCAGGATTTGGTTGGGACCCTAGAGTTCACCTTCTGCAAAATATTTGTTAATTTTTGTTTTTAGCTGAGAAAATACCTTTTCCCCTCCCAAAATGAGAACAATTTGCTCTGGGATTGAAGATGGATTTGTATTATAGTTGCAGTGGAGATTTGCTCAATTGCTTCATAGCCACATACCCAACACTCACTAATTCCTTTTAACAAGAAAATGGTAAACAGGTGGAGTTGAAATCATAGATAAATAAAGAGTCCTCTCCAATCCGTTCAGTTGGGTCTTTGTAAAAGGAATTCTACCCAGCTGGCAGTGCACACTCTTTAAAAAAAAAAATGGACTATTTTTTTTAAACTAGCATTAAGAATGGGAGACATGATAACATGCTCATGAAATCTACTCAATAGACAAGACTTCAAAATAATCAACATCATTTTGCTAATTGCCAAAACTTTTTTCCAGATATTACCATCTTCACTTAGAAACTAATTCTTTCCATATACTACCTCAATCTATATGCTTTGATCTTATAACAAAACCTTTAACATTGTTGGTAACAAAAATTGTAGGCTTGTAAATTTTAAGTAATTTATTTTTTCACAATGAGAGTAACAGCCTTTGTAAGGCTAACAAACAAAGCCATGTATCTGACACCAACTTCCCCTAAAGGTATAGGTTTTCGTCCCTGAAAAGTATATATTTTTCATATTCTGAAGAAAATATAACTGGACTATTGCTTAAGAAGATCCTGGGCACCTTATCAGTTCTAAAAAATGTCCAATGAGACTCATAGAGCCCTGAGACCAAATTACAAGACCATTTACTTTGCCCTGTCCATACAGTCAGTGTCAGGTTGCTATTTGTGAGGGACAATCTAATTCTTCTTTTAGGTTGAGTAATATTTTATGAACAGACACAAATACAGGAAGATATACACATAAACTAATAATCTCATTATAGCTGCTTTCTTCCTCGACTAATATCTAGCCCTAGTAGTGTTTGTTTTGTTGTTTTAACTCTTTGTTCTTTGAAACATATTTTTAAAAAATATCTTGGACAAGATTCATTTTTTTAAAAAACACCACAATGGGTTTAATTAAAGCTTTATTATAAAATAAGGAACATGCTATAATGAAAACTTTTCCTTATCCTATAAAGGTAAACAAATTCAAATGTCTTCCTAATTTGCTTCCTGCAGACCTTTAGTGCACTGCTTTCAACATTTTGGACCTGGACTCACAGTGAGAAATATACTTTCTACTTTAAAATCACTAAATTTTACTCTGCTCAAAACTAAAACCAAACTTTTATGAAATCATATCTCTCTTTGCTCTTTGTGATATCGCTCTGATTATTTTCTATTCCATTCCATTCCGGTCTACTTTTTTTTAATTTTTATTTTTTTTAAATGCTGGTAACAACCTGCAGTTTGAAAACTCCTGTCCAGTAGGACCTTATCTTTACCTCTACCTCTGCTAAATTGAATATTTAAGTCACCCAACCTGTCTCATTCTACTCCCACCAAACCCTAAAGAACTCACTGCCAAAGCCACTAGGCTGAAATTCAGGGTTTTATGAGGTCTCTCTATTTTCTTAACATCAAAATTCTAACCTGGTGTC
This sequence comes from Globicephala melas, assembly GCF_963455315.2. Classification (NCBI taxonomy): domain Eukaryota; kingdom Metazoa; phylum Chordata; class Mammalia; order Artiodactyla; family Delphinidae; genus Globicephala; species Globicephala melas. The sequence continues at coordinate 76,504,922 of NC_083325.1, forward strand.
ATGTTCATCTTCAGTCCCACTTCACATGGTCAGGCCCTACCCCAACCCACCTTATACTAACCATGCAATGTCTGTATATCCTGCTGAACCATAATTTCCAAAGAGTGAGGAACTATATCTAATTTGGTTTAAACTTTCCTCTCCTGCTCTCTTCTCTTCTAACATAGTCTTATTCATCCAGGAGGTACTAGGTATATTAAAACTAAAAAAAAAAAAAATTAAGGCACCTTTAAAAATTACACCAACGTATCTCAAATATATCAATGTATTTCTAACTTATATCTTCAACTGAATAATACTTAATTCAGTCTATTCCCACAAATCCAATTTGACAAACAATTTGTGAGATTGCATTTCCAGATCTACTGAATCTCCAACAAAACAGATCTGTTTTCACTTTGAATTAAATGCTTCCAAACCTCTAACTCTGTCTCTTCCTAGACAGGCACTTCCTAGATAGATGAATGTAAGACCAGGATACCCCAAGTCTTACATCAAATCACTAGTAACAACTTGCTGTCCCAGATGCTGACACAACTCAAAAGGGCATCCTGAGCTTCTTATTCCATGCCACTGTTTTCTTATGCCCCAAACTTGCCCTAAGCTAATTTCCATGCTTATTTTTCTTTTTTAAATATTTTATTATTTTTAAAATAAAAATCATATATACTTAAGGTATACACATGATGATTTGAAATTTAATCAAATCACATAGTGAAATAATTACTACAGTCAAGCTAATTAACACATCTCATACAGTTCACTTATGTGTGTGTGTGTGTGTGTGTGTGTGCGCGTGTGTGTTATGAGAGCACCTGAAATCTACCTCTTAGCTCATTTCCAGTATTCCATATGGTATTAACTACAGTAATCATTCTGCATGTTAAATCTCTAGACTTAATCATCCTGCATAACTGTAACCTTGTACTCTTTCACCAACACCTCCCCACTCCTGGCAACCACAGATTCCAAATATAAGTGAGATTATACATTTATTTTCTGTATCCTGCTTATTCCACTTAGCATAATTCCATCCATGTTGTTGCAAATGGCAGAATGTCCTTTTATTAAGGCTAAACAGTACTTCATTGTATACGCAAATACCGTAATTTCTTTATCCATTGATTTATTGATGGATACTTAGACTGTTTCCATATATTGGCTATTGTGAATAATGCTATAATGAAAATAGGAGCACAGGTATCTCTTCAAGATACTGATTTAATTTCCTCTGAATATATACCCAGAAAAGGGATTGCTGAATCATATGGTAGGTCTACTTTTAGTTTCTGGAAGAATCTCCATACCGTTTGCCATAATGGTTGCACCAGTTTACATTTCCAACAACATTTCAAAGGTTTCCTTTTCTCCACATCCTCACCAACGCTTGTTAGCTTTTTTTTCTTTTTTTTGATTATAGTCATTCTAACAGGTGTGAGGTGATATCTCATTGTGGTTTTGATTTGCCTTTCCCTGATGATTAGTGATGTTAAGCACTTTGGGCCCATAACTGTTGGCCATTTGTATGTCTTCTTTGTCTTCCTTGCTCATTTTTTAAGCAGGTTCCTTGTTTTCTTGCTATTGAGTTGTGTGTTGCTTATATATTTGGGGTATTAACTTCTTATGAGATATATGGTTTGCATACATTTTCTCTGAATCTGTTACATTGCCTTTTCATTTTCTTGGTGGTTTCCTTTGCCATGCAGAAGCTTTTCAGTTTGATGTAGTCCCTACTATTTATTTTTGCTTTTGTTGCCTGAACTTTTGCAGTCATATGCAAAAAATAATTGCCAAAGTCAATTTCAAGGAGCTCTTTTCCCCTTTTTTTTTCTAGGGATTTTATGGTTTCAGGTCTTATGTTTAAATATTTCATCCATTTTGAGTTAATTTTTGTGTATGATGTAAGATAAGGGTCAAATTTCTTTTTTTTTAAGGTGGATATCCAATTTTTCTAGCATCATTTAATAAAGTTACTATTATTTCCCCATTGGGTATTCCTGGCTCCCTTGTAAAAAATTAGCTGACTGTATAGGCATAGGCTTATTTCTGGGCTCTCTATTACGTTCCATTATCCCATGTGTCAATTTTTATGCCAGCACTGCACTATCTGAGTTTTACAGTTTGTAATACAATTTGAAATCAAGGAGTATGATGCTTCCAACTCTGTTCTCTCTCAAGACTGCTTTAGCTTTTCAGGGTGTTTTGTGGTTCCATATAAATTTTAGAATTGTTTTTTTCTATTTCTGTGAAAAATGCCATTGGAATTTTGATAAGGATTGCACTGAATCTGTAAATCACTTTTGGTAGTATGGGCATTTAAAATTTTTTAGTTTCTCCAATCCATGAATATGGGATAGTTTTCCACTTATTTGTGTCTTCTTCATTTTCTTTCATTGATGTATTATACTTTTTGGTCTACAGATCTTTCACCTCCGGGTTAAATTTACTCCTAAGAATTTAATTTTACTTCTTCCTTTCTGATTTGGATTATTTTTATTTATTGTTTTATTTCTTGTCTTACTGCTCTTGCTAGTACTTCTAGTACTGTGTCGAGCAGAAATAGTGAGAGTGGGCATTCTTACCTTGTACTGGCTCTTAGAGGAAAAGCTTTCAGTTTTCCCCCACTGATTACGATGTTAGCTGTGGACTTTTCATAAATGGCCTTTAGTGTGTGGAGGAAATTTCCTTGTATACCTATTTTGTTGAGAGTTTTCATCATGAATAGATGTTGAACTTTGTCAAATGCTTTTAGTGCATCTACTGAGATGATCATGTGGTTTTTATCATTCATTCTCTTAATGTGGTGCATCACGTTGATTTATTTGTATATGTTACACCAACCTTACATCCCAGGAATAAACCCCACTTGGTCATGGTGCATGTGTTGTTGAATTCAGATTGCTAGTATTTTATTGAGGATTTTTGTATCTATATTCATCCGAGATATTTTCTCGTAGTTTTCTTTCCTTGTGGTATCTTTGTCTGGCTTTGGAGTCAGAGTGACTCTGGCTTCACAAAATGATTTTGGAAATATTCTCTCTACTAATGTTTTTTGGAAGAGTTTGAGAAGGGTTAGTATTAATTACTCTGACTGTTTGATGGAATTTAGCCATGAAGCCATCTGGTCCTGGGCTTTTCTTTGTTGGGAGGTTTTTGATTACTACTGCAATCTCCTTATGTGTTATTGATCTGTTCAGACTTTCTATTTCTTCTTAGTTCAGTCTCCATAAGTTGTGTGTCCCTAGGATTTTATCCATTTCTTCTAGGTTATCCAATTTGTTCACATATAATAGCTCATAGTACTCCCTTATGATTCTTTTTACTTCTGAGGCATCTGTTGTAATGTCTCCTCTTTCAACTATGACTGTATTTATTTGACTCTTCTCTCTTTTTTTCTTAGTCTAGCTATGTGTCTGCTGATTATATTTTTTCCAAAAAACAACTCAGTTTTGTTGATTTTTAAAAATTGTTTTTATTCTCTACTTGATTTATTTATGCTTTGATCTTTATTATTTCTTTCCTTCTGCTAACTTTGGTTTTAGTATTTTTCTTATTTTTCTAGTTCCTTGAGGTGTAAAGTTAGGTTGTTTATTTGAGATCTTTCTTATTTTTTAATGTTGGGATTTATCACTGTAAACTTAGCATGCTGAACTTCTAATCTACATGCTTTTTCCTTCCAGTTTCCCCTCTTCTCTCCATGATGACTACCCCATCCATTCTCCACATGCTTCTGTGGAAGTCCTGGCCACTTACTTCATGAAGTCTTCCTTGATTTTCAGTCTCCACCTACCAACTGACCCATATATGCACTCTCAATTAATATTTTTAGTGTCTTTTGTAAATTTCATGCCCATTTCACTCCTTCCCTTTGGTATAATTTATAAACTGGCCTATTTTCCCCCAGTATTCTTCCATTTACATACTCATATACCCCTGAGATTTCCCTAACATAAAGTATTTCTTGCATTACTTAGTTTGGTTTTCCAGAAACTTTTAAAACAAAATTGTGGTAAAATATACATAAGATTTACCACCTCATCCATTTTTAAGTGTACAGTTCAGTGGTATTAAGTACATTAATATTGTGAAACCATCACCACAATCCTCCTCCAGAACTCTTTCTATTCAAAATTGTGACTTTACATCCACTAAACAACAACTTCCCATCCTTCGTCCCACAAACGCCTTACAACTACCAGTCTACTTTCCGTTTCTATGAATTTGACTACTCTAGGTGCCTCATTTAAGTGGAATCATACAGTATTTGTCTTTTTGTTTTTAGTTTATTTCCCTTAGCATAATGTCTTCAAGGTTCATTCACACTGTAGCATGTGTCAGAATTTCCTTCCTTTCACGGCTCAAAAATATTCCACCATATGTACATACCACATTTAGTTTCTCTCTTCATTCATCAATGGACAAGTAGGTTGCTTCTACCTTTTGGCTATTGTGAAAAATGCTGCCATGAATATAAGCATACAAATATCTGTTCAAGTCCTTGCTTTCAATTATTTTGGGTGTATACCCAGAAGAGGAATTCCTGGCTCTGGTAATTCTATTTTTAATTCTTTTCTTTTTTTTGGAACTGGCCACATTGTTTTTCAAAGTGGTTGCACCATTTTGTATTCTTCCAGAGCCTTCTGAATGGTGCTTAGCACTGACTGAGGCTTAGTCAATGTTCATTTAATTTTATCAAGCCAAACCATTAGTCATTTAAATAAAGTTTGAAATTTACCAACTATTCTTTTTTTTTTTTTTTAACTATTCACTAAGGCTTAAAGGTTAAAAATCTGCACTGGTGTTTGTGACTTGTTTGCCAATAGCCATCCATCAGTTTGGGTATCATTTTTATTGTTTCAAAATTATAAAAGTTAGAAAGCATAAAATAGGGATATTCGTATTTCTAGGGACATCTTGTTGCATCCATACCCAGTGAAGCTTCTACCTTAATAACATGGCTAGTTAACAAAGGCTAGATTTAGAAAACACAAAACAACTAGCTCAACCCATAAGACTGGCTTAGACAGTCCCAAGCAAGACTTAACACTGGTCCCTATTCCTAGAGAGAGCCTCCATTCTTCTATTTATCAATCACTGCCAAACAATGGAGGAAAGTCTAGGTAAATTATGGTGTCCTTGCACAGTAATAAAGTTTGTAGTTTTTTGAAATAGCATTTGTAATATCACTTGATGCAGGAAAGTGCTTATAGTAATTATATTAGGTGAAAAGTCAAGATAAATTTTTTTCATACAATGTGATCTTAATTGTACAAAAAAAGAAAAACTAGGCATAAAAATAACTGGAATGAAATATAGCTAAATGTTAATGAGTAATTTTATCCTATTTATTTATACATTATGTATAGCACCAGTTTTCTTCAAATGAGTACATAGTGCTCTTATAGTAAAAATGCATATTCAAGAAAAAATATCTATATATTGTAGTTACTGGAGTTGTAACAAAAGGCCGAATCCATGGAAAAATACTCATTCATGGATCTCATTGTTCAGTCAGGAGAGTAACCTGTTATTCCTAAAGAGATAGCAATAGCTGTGCTCCCTGTGCAACAGGCAGTGTGACAGAGTCCTGAGGGATGTGGGGTGTACGTGGGGATGGGGCTGGTTGATGGCTGGCTGAAATTTAGAGGTGAAGGAGGAAAAAGTCCTAGCTGTTCCTAACCTGTGCCATGGTTGCATCCACATACTCTCTAAGCTCAGCACTCTCTCACCTCTCCATCCTTTATTCATACAGGAGCAGCAGGCATGAAGACCAACTTTGTGAGTCACCTTTCCAGAAAGTAGTTGTCTTAATAAAAACCAAAGTGTGAATCTAGACTAATGAAAGTCAGAAGATAGAATTCCAGTATTCACCCACTTAAATACTTATTGAAAAGTCCATTCTATGCAAAGAATCCACCTCAGAGATGAAAAGATCGGTAGAACTCCCTGAAAGAACTCATACTCTGTTGGAAATGAAGTCTCTGTTCCAGGGGCTGGGGGGATACCAGAGAGGCACCTGTCCTTGTGGAGCTTGTACTACACAGACCTCAGCCCTGGCAGGGCCTCACTCATCAGTGTGTGAGCCTCAGTTTAGGTTCTGGTAAAGCAAAGTCAGAATTTTCTGTCTACAGTTTGATTGTGTATAAGCAGTGGTCATGGTTAAACGAGACTAGCTAATTTGATAGAGGAGGGAAACCACAAGCTTTATGGAATGACTCTAGAAGCTTTTAAACTTATACTAATGTTCCTTTGGTCATGACTGGAGAAGCCAAAGTTCAGGACTGAGAAGCATCTGCAATGTTTTTCTAGGCAGCCAATCTGTTTAAGAGACTTCTCACAGTCGTTAAAGCAAACATCAGATTCTCCATACCACACCCTTAAAACTGGCAAAGAATTCTAAGCCAGGCCCAGCAGGGCTTGACCCCCTGAAAATGATGCTGTTTAAGCCCTCTGATATCAAAAATGTCTCTCTAGCCAGACTCATTTGCCAAATCTTTCAACATGGGCATACTTAACCCATGGTCTTACTTACATAAACTATTTTATCCAAGAAACAAAACTAAATGGGAACAGGCATTTTCGGTGTGTGTTTGTATATATGGTGTGTGTTTGTGTATGTGGTATGTATGTGTATGTACGATATGTGTATGTGTGGTGTGTGTACGGTATGTGTGGATGTGTGCAGTCGGGACCTAACTCATATTTACCCATGACTCGATATTTATCTGTGACAGGCCTATGAGTACTGTCAGAACTAATGGAGTAACTCAATTCCATGAGATATCCAATCAGAAAAAAAAGTCTCAGCAGGCCAAGAAAAACAGCTAGAGGAAGGAAGGACAGAGGAACTTTAAGAGCAGTAAGTGGTGCGGGAGGGAATAGAGGAGAAAGAAGAGGGTGGTGTTCCCAAGACTGAGTAAATCCACGTCCCTCACCATAGGCATTTTTCTTAAACAGCCATGCATTTTGGTCAGCATTGCCAGAAGCCACAGAAAGAGAGTGAATAGCCAAAGATGCTTGATTCCATTGTACTAAGAAGGGGTCTGCAGTGCCTGGGGTTTCCTGCCCTCTTGCCCTACTGAAACTTCTAAAATCTCTCTTCTGAATTTTGGTGTTCTCACTGGGCTAAAGCATAGGGATTTCAGGGCTAGGATCTTACTATCACTTCAGCCACTGGATAATAATTTTGAGAGATTAACATTTGCCAGGCCCTCTGCTAAAGATATATTATCTCATGTTGTGGGTACTATTACCATGCCCATTTTTACAGATGACCAAATAAAAACTAAAATTTGAGTAACTTACTCAAAATTATGAGGTATGTAGAATACCTGGGAGAGGAATTCAAATCGCAGGTCTGACCTCCTACTCACTCCTGAGCATCAAAATGCAACAGTAGGTGGTTAATAAATAACTGAATTTGTCTAGAAATATGAGATGGGTTGCAGCATGATAGTAAGGGATCCATCCGCTTCACACTCTAAATTATACAGCCTGAGGGTAAGTCTGTGATCAATGGAATCACAGCAGAACAGAGAGTCCACATGACTCATGGCAGGAACACTCACTAGAACCAGGAGGCCTGGGATCTGGAGGTGGACCACCACTGGTTCTCTGGGTGGCTTGACAAAAGCCAATTCATACCCTAGGGCTTCCATTTCCTTACCTATCAAACACAGGATATTCCACTTTACCCCATAAGTCTGGTAGGAGGACCACAGGAGATAACTACAAGTGGAGATGCTTCATATAACTCACCCGGGAGGTAGCATCAGTGATGAAAGAGCCTTGACACTGAAGCTGCTCCACGTTCTTCTAACATACCTATCCTCATGGTTGTTCTTTGCTTTCTGCCACTGAAGAGCAGAAACAATACTACTACTATTTTAAGTAAAATTCAACAAACCCATAGGAAGTCCAAGGAAGGGGAATTGGGAAATTCTGGCAGGTCAGATGGAAATCAGATCTCTGACTCACCATCCCTTTCAGAAGAATATCAAATGCTCTCTCCTAGCATCCAAGACCTCTCCCAACTCTCCTCCATAGACTTCACACTCCAATAATAACACATGACATGCAGTCCCTCCAACACAGCAAGCTCTCTAAGACCTCTGATCCCTTTCACTTGTGCCTGGAACACTGGTGCCCCATCTCTTTCAGTGTTTTGAAACTCAGTCCATGTACCACTATTGTAGGGAAACTACTCTCCTCCTTCCTCAGAGTTCACACCACTCATACTATTACACAATTTCTCAGCATCCTTATGTTTGTTACTATTAAGTTCTTCAAAAGCAGGAACCATGCTTCTTTCATCTTGTTATTCCCAGTGCCTGGCATAGGACCTGGAACACTGTAGGCATATGGTGAATTTTTTTAGTAAATTAACCTAAATTAATGTGTTCATAGTACCTTGTATGCTCAGGAGAAAGTACAGGCTGACTAGTTTGCTGCTGAACAAATGCCTTCAAGAATAAAGCTTTATTTCCCTAGCATCTATGATCTCTTACAGTCATTTCATAATTGACCTAAAAGAATCTCCATAATTTTATTAGTGGGGTTCCTGCAACTACACTGAGTTTATCCAAGTTGGGAACCATATTTTATTAACCTGTCAAATCACAGCTTCTAAATAATGTTCATTGACTGACTAACTGAATGAATGAATAGATTTACTATACCCATTTCTACATCACCTCATGGAACCTAGCACGATGCCTGGGACATAACGTATGCTCAAAAAGGACTTTCAAATGAATGAGTGAACAAATAACTGTCTTTTTGAAATCTATTTTCTAAGTACAATGACTAACGAAGGATATAGCATGTAGCAATTCAAAACTTGTTTGATGCATGAAGAAAGTAAAGATTCAAGAACTACTAAGTGAGCATCTGGCTAATTTTTCAGGTTTAAGACCTTTTTAGAATACAAAATTAAATATGACAATATCAGCCAAATGTTCACATTTCTAAGTAGAAATCTGCTAGCAAAAGCATCATTAAAATAGCACCCAGTGGCTGGTTAATCTCAAGATTGTCATGGTTATATATGGGGTGACATGTTATTTGGCTATGATCATGATAGAGTTCTTAAGCTGATGCATTTAATGAAAAATATATTCAGATGTAGGATAGCTATTACTGAAATTACAGAAATATTGCATTATGTTAAATATCCACCTGTTATGTCATACATTCCAAAAGCATTCCTTCCAACCAATCTCCTCCTCTCCCCACAAGCCAATTGGCACCCATTAGAGTTCATGACATGAAATCCTCTCTGTGATGTTTCCCATATAAAAAAATTTAGGCCTTAAGGACCAAGTACAGTCAGACAAATTTACCTCACCATGGCATTTTTTCTGACAAAACAGTCAAAATAGCTCTCGCTTCCAGGAAACTCATGATTGGATTCTGTTTGGGGCAAGATGGGGTCTTCCAGGCTAAGCCAACTTCGCTGAACAGTGACTCACTCTCCCACTGGGGATCATGAGATGAGCGTAAATGAACAGTAAATTTGGTGTTCGAGGAACCCAGATTCAAAGGTGAAGGCAAGGTAGGGCTTTGTGCATGGATACAATTAGTCCCCAAAATGGTGAACCACATGACTTCTCAAAATAAATCCTCCTGAGTCCCAAAACCAAAGGTGCATGATCCAGCACCTCAGGTTTCCTGTTTGAGTGGAAAAAACAAACGTAGATAAAAAAATTCATCATCCCATAAACTTATTCAAAACTCCAGCAAAAGCCAACTGAAATAAATAAAATGTTAAAAAAATGAGGAAAGCACTCTCTATTCACAATCACTTAAGGCCCAATTCTGATTTATTCTAATCCTAAACATAATTTATTTAAAAAGAAGAACTCACAATGAAATATTAATAAATTAACAATATGGCTTGTTGCCCTTATGTAAGTTAGAAATTATTTAAAAAGAAGAGTAGGCAATGAGATCAAATACAGAGAAATGGGTCATCTCTTATATTGTGTTACTTCCTGTTAGGATGCACATATAAGATGAAAGTAAATAGAAGATAATAGAAAGTAGAAGTACTAAATGACCCTAGATTCTCTGTCATCAAAAAAAAAAAAACCCAAACAAAAGGCACTCAACAGCTGATTTATATTAATCTTTTTCCGCCCACCATCACCTCCTTTCTCTTTTCTCCCACCTGCCTATTTCTCCTCTATTATCACTATAAACCTCATAATCATTATCATCATCATCATCATCATCATCAGTAATACAGAGCAGGCAGAAATCCCCTGGGTCTCTTTACAAGGAAATCACCATTTGTGAAACATCCAAATATGGTTGCTGTGGGATAAAGAGACTTGTGGAAATCGTAAGGCACTTGATCGTCATGCCATGTTGTGTTGATCATTTAATGTTTACTAACATTGCTTCCCTTATTGATTTATTTTTATTTAACCTTGTATCTCACCAACAAAATTAACAACTCTCTCCCTCTCCGTTTCACCCACACACATTCACATGCAATAAATCCTACAATCTCTTTATCCCATTTCCAATTAATTTACTTCTACTAAAAAGATTATAATTTTACAGAGGCAAAATGCAGATTGTTTAAAATAATAGTATCAATTATTATTTTTTAATCTGGTATTTAAAAATCCTTCTAAAAAGCCATGCTAGTTAACACATCATAATTATGCTCAGTAAGAGGGTGACACAGGGAAGTAGAGGAAGCAGGAGAAGGAGGAAAAGAACTGCTCTGTAAGATGTATGAATACCCAGCGTGAACTAAGCATTTTACATACATTACCTTGGTGAGTTTCCATCTTAAGAAGAGGAGAATGGAGACTCAGGAACATTAAGTGATCAGCTAGAAAGCAGTAGAGTGAGAGACTTAACTGTTTTCTTTCTGACACTAAAGCCTCTGTTACTTTATATCTTTGTCTCTTATGGTTATCCTGCTCTGTGACTCTTTTATATTTAAATAAAGCAAAACATAAAACTAATTGTATTCACTAAGCGATTTATTATATCAATATTACAATAGAAAAAAGCTGGAATCAAGAAAACAAGTTAAATGTCTAACAATAAGAGAATGATGGCACAGCTCTAAAATGAGCAGCCATAAAAAGTAATAATTCTGAGGAATTTACAGTAACATGGAAAGATTTATATTGAAATGATATCAGAAGGTTATATAATGGTATGGTCATGGTTAAGTAGAAGAGTAAAGACATAAATTAATTCATCAGAAAAACATGGTCATATCTCTTACAAATTTAGATACAAAAATCCTCAACAAAATATTAGCAAATTAAATCCAACAATGAATCAAAAGAATTATACACTATGACCAACTGATATCCATACCAGGTATGCAAGGATGGTTCAATATTTAAAAATCAGTCAGTGTAATATAGCACATCAACAATCTAAAGAAGAAAAGTCAAATTATATGATAACAATTAATGTAAAAAAAAGATAATATTCAATAACCACTCATGGTAAAACAAACAAATAAACAAAAAACATCACAACTCTCAGCAAGTTAAGAATAGAAGAAAACAACTTTACTTGATAAGAAAGCATCTGCAAAAAGTCCTATAGCTAACATCATATTTAAATGGAGAAAGACAATGCTGTCCTCTATGACCAGGAACAAGAACAAGGCAAGGATGTCTGTTATCACCACTCTAATTCAACATAATTAGTAGTAGAATTCCTAGCCAGTGCAATGAGGCCAGAAAAAGAAATAAAAGGCATACAGATTTGAAAGAAAAAAACAAAACTGTTAATATTTTCAGATGACATGACTGTGCATTTAGAAAATCATAAGAAATTTACCAAACAAAAAAAAATTCTTATAATTAGTGAGTTTAGTAAAGTTATAGAATATACATTTACAACATCTCTCTATTAAGAATGAATACATGGAAACAAATTAAAAAAACACAATTCTATTTACTATCACTCTAAAGAAAATGAAATATTTAGGTAACAATTTAACAAAACCTGTATAGGACTTATATGCTGAAAAATTTTAAATGCTGATGAAAGACATTTTTAAAAAGCTTAAATAAATGAAAATGCATAATATGTACATGAACTGAAAGACTCAAAAGTAAAGATGGCAAGTCTCCTAAATTTAGCTAAAATTTAATATCATTCCTACCAAAAACCCCATCAAGGTGTTTTGTAGACATATACAAGCTTATTCTAAAATTTATTTGGAATGGTACAGTTACTGTAATAGCTAAAACAATCTTTAAAAAAAGAAGAATGTGGGATTAATGACTCTATACAGCTGCAATATGCAAGACAGTGTGGTACTGGTGGAATAATAGTCACATACATCAATGGACAAAACAGAACCCAGAAATAGACCCACACAAATATACCCTACTGATTTCTGATAAATCTGCGAAAGCAATTCAATGCAGAATGGATGGTCTTTGCATGAAATAAGGTTGGAATAATTGGACATCCAAGTGAAAAAAAACAAACAAACCCAAAACTAAAAACCTCACACTTGAAGGGGGCGGAGTCAAGATGGCAGACGAGGAGGATGTGGAATTTGCACCTCCACACAACTAGGGCACCTACCAGGCACCAGTGGGGAACCACAGACACCTAAGGGGATGGGAGGAACCCCAAGTGACCAGGTAGGATGGTGGGGGGAGAGAAGGGTAGAGAAGTGGAGGCAGGATGGAACCAGCACCCCTGAGGGGCAGCTGGGGGAGGAGAGGAGTTCCTACACCTGGTGGGACACACCCACGGCTAGGGGTCCAGCAGCAACAAAGGAGGCAGGGGGAGGAATGGAAGGGAGAGTGGCTAGGGCTTTCCCTGAGCACTTGTGCACCTGGTAGCCTGTTGGGCTCCTGGGCCTAATCCTCTGCCCTCAGAGGCTCCCTCCTGCTGTGCAGAAGCCAAGCCCTGGCCCTGCATCCCCACCCAGGGCCTGACCTCTACACTTGGCACTCAGAGACATCCTCTGAGAAACCCTCCAACCACAATGGGCCTAAACCCCACCCACACACCCTCACCCAGGGTCTTACCTCCAAACTCCAGAACTCCACACTCCGGAGGCACTCCTCTGGATGTGCTGCCTCTCCCCTTCTCTGCAGGTCCTAATCCTAGGCCCCGCTCCACACCTGAACTTCACTCCGCATAGGCCCTGCCTCCAAGGCCTTTACCGGCAGCTTGGGCCTTGAGCCTAGGCCTTGCCCCATGCTTAAATGTCACCCCTGCTTACACCCCGCTGCACCCTAAACCCCACCCCTGCCTAAGTTCCACTCCCACCTAGGCTCTGACCCCCCATAGCCAAGGCCTTTTCTGGCCTTTTTTTTTTTTTTTTCTTCCTTTTCTTTTCTTCTTTTAGGTTGGGGCTCAGTTTTACATTGTTATTGTTGATTCATGTATGTTTTTATTTTTTCTAATAAATCTTTTATTTTTCTAATTGTATTTTATTCTTTATACTTTGTTATTGTTCTGCTTCTCTTGGTTTGTTGCTTTTTTTATTTCTTTTTTTCTTCTTTCTATTTTCTGTTGTCATTTTGTTTTACCTTGTTGCAGTTGTTTCAAATATATTTTTATTTTTCCTAATATATTGTTTATCTTTCTAGTTGTGTTTTATTACTTATTCTTTGTTATTATACTGCTCCTTTTTTTTCTTTTGCCACACCATTCGGCTTGAGACATCTTGGTCCCCAGGCTGGGGTCAGGCCTGAGTTCCTGTGGTGGGAACGCCGAGTCCAAACCTCTGCACTGACAGAGAACCTCAGACCCAGGGAATATTAACTGGAGTGAAGCCTCCCGGAGGTCCTCATCTCTGCACAAAGACCTGGCTCTACCCAACTGCCTGCAAACTCCAGTGCCGCACACCTCAGGCCAAACAACCAGTAAGACAGGAATACAGCCCCACTCATCAAAAAGAAAAAAAAAAAAAAAAAGAAACTACAAAAAAATATTTTACAAATGAAGGAGCAAGGTAAAAACCTACAAGACTAAATAAATGAAGACAAAATAGGCAACCTACCTGAAAAAGAATTCAGAGTAATGAGAGTAAAGATGTTCCCAAATTTTGGAAATAGAATGGAGAAAATACAAGAAACATTTAACAAGGACCTAGAAGAACTAAAGAGCAAACAAACAGTGATGAACAGCACAATAAGTGAAATTAAAAATGCTGTGGAAGGAATCAATAGCAGAATAACTGAGGCAGAAGAACAGATGAGTGAGCCGGAAGATAAAATGGTGGAAATAAGTGCCGTAGAGCAGAATAAAGAAAAATGAATGAAAGAACTGAAGACAGTCTCAGAGACCTCTGGGACAACATTAAATGCACCAACATTCAAGTTATAGGGGTCCCAGAAGAAGAAGGGAAAGAGAAAGGGTCTGAGAAAATATGTGAAGAGATTACAGTTGAAAAATTCCCTAACATGGGAAAGGAAATAACCACTCAAGTCCAGGAAGTGCAGAGAGTCCCATACAGGATAAACCCTAGGAGAAACACACCAGGACACACATTAATCAAACTAACAAAAAATTAAATTTAAAGAAAAAAATATTAAAAGCAGCAAGGGAAAAGCAAAAAAACATACAAGGGAATCCCCATAAGGTTATCAGCTGATTTCTCAGCAGAAACTCTATAGGCCAGAAGGGAGTGGCAAGATATATTTCAAGTGATGAAAGCAAAATCCCTAAAACCAAGATTACTCTACCCAGCAAGGATCTCATTCAGATTTGACAGAGAAAACAAAAGCTTTACAGACAAGCAAAAGCTACAAGAATTCAGCATCACTGAACCACCTTTATAACAAATGCTAAAGGAACTTCTCTAAGCAGGAAACACAAGAGAAGAAAAAGACCCACAAAAACAAACCCAAATCAATTAAGAAAACGGTAATAGGAACATACATATTGATAATCACCTTGAATGTAAATGGATTAAATGCTCCAACCAGAAGACACAGACTGGTTGAATGGATACAAAAATAAGACCCTTATATATGCTGCCTACAAGAAACCCACTTCAGACCTAGGGACACATACAGACTGAAAGTGAGGGGATGGAAAAAGATATTCCATGCAAATGGAAATGAAAAGAAAGCTGTAGTAGCAATGCTCATATCAGACAAAATAGACTTTAAAATAAAGACTGTTACAAGAGACAAGGAAAGACACTACATAGTGATCAAGGGATCAATCCAAAAAGAAAACATAGCAATTATAAATATTTATGCACCCAACATAGGAGCACCTCAATACATAAGGTGAATGCTAACAGCCATAAAAGGAGAAACTGACAGTAACACAATAATAGAGGGGGACTTTAACACCCCACTTACACCAACAGACAGATCAGACAGAAAATAAATAAGGAAATAAATAAATAAGGAAACACAAGCTTTAAATGACACAATAGACCAAACAGATTTAATTGACATTTATAGGACATTCCACCCAGAAGTGGAAGAATACACCTTCTCAAGTGCACACAGAACTTTCTCCCGAATAGATCACATCTTGGGTCACAAATCAAGCCTTGGAAAATTTAAGAGAATTGAAATCTCATCAAGCACCTTTTCTGACCACAACACTATGAGATTAGAAATCAATTACAGGAAAAAACACACAAATACATGGAGGCTAAACACTGCACTGCTAAATAACCAAGAGATCACTGAAGAAATCAAAGAAGAAATTTCAAAAATACCTAGAAACAGATGACAACAAAAACATGATGATCCAAAACCTATGGGACACAGCCAAAGCAGTTCTAAGAGAGAAGTTTATAGCAATTCAAGCTCATCTCAAGAAACAAGAAAAATCTCAAACAATCTAAATTTACATGTAAAGCAACTAGAAAAAGGTGAACAAAGAAAACCCAAAGTTAGCAGAAGGAAAGAAATCATAAATATCAGAGCAGAAATAAATGAAATAAAAATGAAGAAAACAACAGCAAAGATTAATAAAACTAAAAGTTGGTTCTTTGAGAAGATAAACAAAATTGATAAACCTTTAGCCAGACTTATCAAGAAAAAAAGGGAGAGGACCCAAATCAATAAAACTGGAAATGAAAAAGGAGAAATTACAACTGACACTATAGAAATACAAAGGATCATAAGAGATTACTAGAAGCAACTCTATGCCAATAAAATGGACAACCTGGAAGAAACTGACAAATTCTTGGAAAGGTACAACTTTCCAAGACTGAACCAGGAAGAATTAGAAAATATAAACAGACCAATCACAGGTAATGAAATTGAAACTCTAATTAAAAATCTTCTAATAAACAGAAGTCCAGGACCAGGTGGCTTCACAGGTGAATTCTATCAAACATTTAGAGAAGAGTTAACACCTATCCTTCTCAAACTCTTCCAAAAAACTGCAGAGGGAGAAACACTCCCAAACTCGTTCTACGAGGCCACCATCACTCTGATACCAAAACCAGACAAAGATATCACAAAAAAAGAAAATTACAGACCAATATCACTGATGAACATATATGCAAAAATCCTCAACAAAATACTAGCAAACAGAATCCAACAACAGATCATACAACATGATCAATTGGGATTTATCCCAGAGATGCAAGGCTTCTTCAATATATGCAAAACAATCAATGTGATACACCATATTAACAAACTGAAGAATTAAAACCATATGATCATCTCAATAGATGCAGAAAACACTTGACAAAATTCAACACCATTTATGATGAAAACTCTCCAGAAAGTGGTCATAGAGGGAACCTACCTCAATATAATAAAAGCCATATACAATATACCCACAGCAAACGTCATTCTCAATGGTGAAAAACTGCAGGCATTTCCTTTAAGATCAAAGAACAAGATAAGGATGTCCATGCTTGCTGCTACCATTCAACATAGTATTGGTAGTCCTAGCCATGGCAATCAGAGAAGAAAAAGAAATAAAAGGAATACAAATTGGAAAAGAAGAAGGAAAACTGTCACTGTTTGCCAATGACATGATACTATACAAACAAAATCCTAAAGATGCCACCAGAAAAGTACTAGAACTAGTCAATTAATTTGGTTAAGGTTGCAGATACAAAATTAATGCACAGAAATCTCTTGCATTCCTATACACTAATAACGAAAGATCAGAAAGAGAAATTAAGGAAACAATCCCATTTACCATTGCAACAAAAAGAATAAAATACCTATGAATAAACCTACCTAAGGAGGCAAAGGACCTGTACTCAGAAAACTATAAAACACTGATGAAAGAAAGCAAAGATGACATAAACAGATGGAGATCTATACCATGCTCTTGGATTGGAAGAATCAATACTGTGAAAATGGCTATACTACCCAAAGCAATCTATGGGTTCAATGCAATCCTTATCAAATTACCAGTGGCATTTTTTTCACAGAACTAGAACAAAAAACTTTACAATTTGTATGAAAACACAAAGACCCCGAACAGCCAAAGCAATCTTGAGAAAGAAAAACGGAGCTGAGGGATCAGGTTCCCTGACTTCAGACTATACTACAAAGCTACAGTAATCAAGACAGTATGGTACTGGCACGAAAACAGAGATATAGGTCAGTGGAACAGGATAGTAAGCCCAGAGATAAACCAATGCACATATGGTCACCTTATCTTTGACAAAGGAGGCAAGGATGTACAATGGAGAAAAGACAGCCTCTTCAATAAGTGGTGCTGGGAAAACCGGACAGCTACATGTAAAAGAATGAAATTAGAACCCTCCCTTACACCATACATGAAAATAAGCTCAAAATGGATTAAAGACCCAAATGTAAGGCCAGACACTGTAAAACTCTTAGAGGAAAACATAGGCAGAACACTCTATGACATAAATGACAGGAAGACCGTTTTTGACCCACCTCCTAGAGTAATGGAAATAAAAACAAAAGTAAACAAATGGGACCTAAGGAAACTTAAAAGCTTTTGCACAGCAAAGGAAACCATAATCAAGACAAAAAGACAACCCTCAGAATGGGAGAAAATATTCACAAACGAAGCAACTGAAAAAGGATTAATCTCCAAAATATACAAGCAGCTCGTGCAGCTCAATATCAAAAAAACAAACAACCTAAGCCAAAAATGAGAAGACCTAAACAGACATTTCTCCAAAGAAGACATACAGATGGCCAAGAGGCACATGAAAAGATGCTCAACATCACTAATCATTAGAGAAATGCAAGTCAAAACCACAACGAGGTATCACCTCACACCAGTCAGAATGGCCATCATCAAAAAATCTAGAAACAATAAATGCTGGGGAAGGTCTGAAGAAAAGGGCACTCTCCTGCACTGTTGGTGGGAATGTAAATTGATACAGCCACTATGGAGAACAGTATGGAGTTTCCTTAAAAAACTAAAAACAGAACTACCATATGACCCAGCAATCCCACTACTGGGCATATACCCTGAGAAAACCATAATTCAAAAAGAGTCACGTACCACAATGTTCACTGCAGCACTAGTTACAATAGCCAGGACATAGAAGCAACCTAATTGTCCATCGACAGATGAATGGATAAAGAAGATGTGGCACATATATACAATGGAATATTACTCAGCCATAAAAAAAATGAAATTGAGTTATTTGTAGTGAGGTAGATGGACCTAGAGTCTGTCATACAGTGTGAAGAAAGTGAGAAAGGGAGAAACAAATACCATATGCTAACACATATATACAGAAACTAAAAAAAAAAAAAAAAGGTTCTGATGAACCTAGGGGCAGGACAGGAATAAAGACACAGACATAGAGAATGGACTTAAGGACATGGGGAGGGGGAAGGGTAAACTGGGACGAAGGGAGAGAGTAACACTGACATATATACACTACCAAATGTAAAATGGATGGCTACTGGGAAGCTGCTGCATAGCACAGGGAATTAACTCGACGCTTTGTGATGACCTAGAGGGACGGGATAGGGAGGGTGGGAGGGAGGCTCAAGAGGGAGGGGATATGGGGATATATGTATACATATAGCTGATTCAGTCTGTTGTACAGCAGAAACTAACACAACATTTTAAAGCAATTATACTCCAATAAAGATGTGAAACAAACAAACAACAAAAAACCTCACACTTGATACAAAAATTACCACAAAATGGATCATGGACTTAAATGTAAAGTGTAAATCTATGCAACTTTTAGGAAAAACAAAACAATACCATAGGAGAAAATCTTCAGTATAAAGAGCTAGACAAAGAGTTCTTAAACTTGACACCAAAAGCATGATATATAAAAGGAGATATTAATAAATTGGATCTAATCAAAATTTAAAACTTTTGCTCTCTGAAAGATCCCATATAAACTCAGTAGTAAAGTAACAAACAATGGGAAAAATACATGAATGGACATTTTACTGCAAAAGACATAGAGACAGCAAATAAAAAAGCCATTAGCAAAACTCATTTTACAGTACTATTATTCAGAAATAATGACTGAGCAATTTCAGTACGTACATTCACTTTACTTTTCCTGTTCCCAACACAACAAAACATGAAAACGGCAACTGAGGTTATCTCTGATCTCTCCATGTTCATTCCACTAGTCAAAAACAAAAGAAGAACTCTCATAGGAGTATTCCCAAATGATTATCCCTAAACTTTAATTGTTGGACTCAGGGAGCTTCCCAAGTTGAAAAATTACCAATATAGATTTTTTAATTGCATGAAAAGAATTCAGATTTGATCTTGAATGCAACTGTAATGACTGGGCATAAATATTACTTTTTAAACGTTTCAGTCATATGATTAAGCCCCTCCGATTGAGGCCCTCAAAGACACTGAGCCCCTCATAGACACTGAAATGTAATAAGAGTTGACCAAGGAGCCAATCTTTCCCAATGAGGAGTTGAACAATGGCTAAGACGAAGTTATTAAAGCAGCCCAGAGTTCTCAGACAAAGACTTGTTCTTCCTGTGGGGTCCTTGGAATGCTTTCCATCATTCCCTGGGTATTCCTCTTGGATGATTTTCTTGGAAAATATTCACATTGATCTTTGGTTTATTCCATTGCTTCTCTAAGAAGCCGAAGTTAAAAACTGACCTTGAGCTCAAGTAACTTCTAATGTGTTACATATGGAAGCAGGGAGATAAATCTCTGTCTGTGGCTGAGAAAGAATAATTCTGCCAAAGCAGTGTTCCCAATAGCACTGATGATAATAATGACAACAATAACTCCACATATTAATAAAGTGCTTCACATCTACCGAGTGTTTTCATATACATTATAGCATTGGATTCTTATGAAAATGTTCTGAGGTAGGTGAGTAAATACTACATTTATTATTCTCAGATGGAAAAATGAGGCTCAAAAATATATGTGCCTTGTCTAAATTAATTGACCAGCAAGTGTTGAAGAAACCACTTGAACATCAAACCTCATTTGTAACATTAAAGAAATTTTTAAACATAAAAACATAACTTCACATGCCAGCAGCCTAAAGGAATTGATCTAAATTTTCTGAATGTTTAAGGTTGTGTCCTTATATATTTGTATTCTACATAACAATCACAATTATAGTATTGTATTCTGCACTTTCATAGTATGAGTATATAATAATCTGGTCAACTTGTGGTATAGTTTTTATAAATATGTTGCTATTCCAGGATGGGGGGAATTATAATTTATTTCATCATCTTTTTACTATGCATGACTTTATTTTCTTTGGTTAATTATTTACTTAGGATAATGTTTAGGCCTCTGGGCCTTTGTCAAAAAGTTTGAAGATTCCACATAATTAGTGCTATTAATTATCTTACTCTCAAGTAGACCATAAAAATTTGCTATGTAGCTACGTCTGCATATACAAGATTAACACAATTCCAAGAGCACTTAGAGTTACCATTTTTAAGCTAAAATAGGTATAAAGGTAACTTTTCATTTATTAACTTACTTAAATCAACAGCAAATTGGATCTTTTCAACGATTAGCCATTTCCATTCCCTATCATTTTTTTTTTCATTCATCTACTGAGGTCTTGATATTTTTCTTATATATTTGAATGAGTTATTTTATAATAAAAATTAACCCTTTCTTGTAATTGATAAAGTGTTTTTCAGGTTTGTTTTTCTTTAATTTTAGTTTTTTTATTACACAGATGTTTTCCTCTTTAGTTGCTTCTGTAGCTTCAAACAGCGGAAGTTTTCCCCCTCACTCTAATATTATCAAATTTGTTTTCTGTTTCACTCTGATTGAACTTTACTAAAATGTTATAGCTCTGGTTTTGATCCATATGAAATACTTTTGTAAGAAAGGTGGATATAAATTTTTAAAAAAATTTTTCTTTGTTTTTATACATTTTATACATACATATAATTTAAATGGTAAAATAAATCTAATGAGGCTTATTGTAAAATATGAATCCCTTGTTGTTACCCCCTTGATATTTCCCTTCTTCAGTGTTATCCCCCTCTACATTTCTAGAGAAATATATACATATAGAGAGAGTGCTTATATTAATTTTTGATTTTTCAATTTTAGGCATCAGATATTGACTTCTCAAGATGGGAGATATGGACTTAACTCTCTTTCTCTATCCCACATTACTACAAACAGGCACACTTCCATACTTCCATCCCCCAATAAAGTTATATTTTTATGTTGCTCAGATCAATCTATTAAAGTTATCTAAATGTTATTTATAACTGAGCATGCAGCTAGTTATAATTATTTTTCTTATCTTGCATAAACTTCGTCCTCCCTGGAGTCAATGAATGTGTTATTTACTTTTGTTTCCTTTGTTGCCTGTGTCATTATGACTAATTCACCCCCAACTTTTCCCCAGTGTTCAAACACATCCAGTTTTCTATCAGTTTCATCTTCTTGGAAAACTTTTGTACCAGAGCCTGACCTGCTCCAATTCTGGACTGGTTAGGTTACTCTCTTGGAATGTTATACAGCTCTTATCCTAGTATTTCTTTTCAGCATCCCTAGTAGTTAGGGTAGGCTGCAATGACAGACAGACTCCCAGAACAGAAACTTATTTCTTGTTCAAGTAACAATCTAAGATGGTGGTCCTTGGTTAGTGGATGTCTCTCATCCCACTACGGTAAATTTGGGATCCAGGTTTCTTTCATCTTATAAATTTACCATCTGTCATCTTCTGTATCCAGTTGCCTCACGGGGAGTTAGAAGAGGCACACTCACTTCTTGAAAAGAGTAGCCTGGAAGTAGCACAATTAGTTCTATCCACAGGGCTCAGTACTGAGGCCACATTTAAAGGCAAGGGATTTGGGGGATATCATCTAACCATGTACTTAACAGGAATAGGAAAGGAATTTCTACTGACTACTAGAAATCTCTGCCACACCATCATCAAGGGCATTCCTTCTGTCACTTGCTTGAGTGGGAGCTCCTATTTCCTAGATCCTGTCTTCCTCTTTCTTACTTTTACTTTCTTGGTTGGTGGAACACACCCTAAAGTAGCTTTCTGAGAAAAGGTGAGTAGGAGGTAAATTTTTAGTGATATTGTCTGTCCAAAAATACCTTTACTCTACTCTCATATTTGCCAGTTAGACTGAGAACAGAATTCTAGGTTAGAAAACACTTTCTCTTAAAAATTTGAAGGCCTTTCTGTAAAAGTTTTTAAGGTATTGCTCTATTTCTACAGAGTCCAAAGCCGTTTTATTCATAATCTTTAGTATACCTGATTTTTTTCTCTCTCTGGGAGCGTCAAGATCTTCTCTTGGCCACTGACTTTTTTTTTTTTTTTTTTTTTTTTTTGCAGTACGTGGGCCTCTCACTATTGTGGCCTCTCCCGTTGCAGAGCACAGGCTCCGGACACGCAGGCTCAGTGGCCATGGCTGACGGGCCCAGCTGCTCCGCGGCATGTGGAATCTTCCCGGACCGGGGCACGAACCCGTGTCCCCTGCATCGGCAGGCGACTCTCAACCACTGCGCCACCAGGGAAGCCCCAGCCACTGACATTTTGAATTGGCAGGGTGTTGTTCTATTCTGATCCATTTTTCTGGTACTGGCTAACTTTTAATTATATAACAGTGTTTCTTGATGATTTTCTCTTCTGTTTTCTCTGTTTTGTCTATTTAGAACCATAATTTTGGATATGGTTACTCATGAGATGATTCTCTAATATTCTTATTTTTTCTTTCCCATTTTCCAGTTCTATTTAACTTTCTGAGAGAATTCCTCATTATTAGCTTCTAAAACTTCTAATCTTTTTTATCATATATTATAGTTTTAATTTTCAAGACCTTTTTCTTAGAGTCATATTATCCCTTTGTGTGGCATACTGTTCTTGTTTCATTGATGCAAAATCTTCTCAGCCATTTGGAATATAATGGTATTTTTAACATTATCTATATCCCTGTATAACCAGTTCTGTCCATGCTGATGTTTTCTACTTATTTATTTTAGTCTCTATCTTTTCAATTAGGAGCTTTGCTCAAATACCTGGGGATCTTTGGCTGTCTGCTCATGTTTAAGAGTGGATCTCTGCAGACTGATGGGAACTGCTGAGCACTGTGTTTGCTTGCCAACTTTGGGCTTCACTTTAAGGAATGGTGTGACTGGGCTATATCACTGAAGAAAGTATGATGTGTGCCTTAATGTCTTTTCTTATTCTGCACAGAGGCACCATCCAGTCTATTAAGGAAAGTATAAGCCAGGTTCCTAATATTCTGAGAGCAAAGTGGGTAAAGAGTGGTATGAGGCATCCAACATTCAGTGCACAAATTTTTATGAAATCTCTCAAATTGCAGTAAGATTTCCCTTCCTTTAAATTCATCTAATATTCCCAGTCCAGAGATATGCAACCTCTCCAGAGAATAAACCTCCTC
This sequence comes from Globicephala melas, assembly GCF_963455315.2. NCBI lineage: Eukaryota > Metazoa > Chordata > Mammalia > Artiodactyla > Delphinidae > Globicephala > Globicephala melas. Next base: position 76,528,699 of record NC_083325.1, read on the forward strand.
TTCTATCAGGGTGAGAGAGGAGAAGTCTTCCAGCTGAGTAGAGGAAGGAGGGAATCTGGTGCCTTAACTGCATCTTAAGGCAGAATTTAATCCAACCTCCTGTTTTCAACAACTCCTTCATACACCTCATCCTCCCCACTTCCAGAGGTAACTGGTGCTGACAATTTCTGAGCGTCTTGGGAGATCTATGGTACAGATTGAGGACCTTCTCAGCTTTCTCCACTGCTGACTTAGAATTCAGGTTTTTTTTTTCAGGTCTGCTAAGTGTTTTAGCACCCATCTTGCTGCTTTGCCATTTCTCAGTTTCTCTGTGCTTTGTATATTTATGTTTAGAAAATCCTTTACTGGGGTTTCAAGAAAGAGTGGAGGTAAAGGTGTTCAACCATTGATCTTCAACTCAGTAAGCCTTAATATAACTTCATTTTCCAAGCTGGTGTCCTATCAGAGCACCATTTAATGAATAATCCTGATGTTCTCCTTGTTGTGAGTATTTATTTGACATATACCAAGTTAATTATATTTTATATTGTAGCCAACTGATCCATTTTTACACCAGGTTCATAATGTATAAATTTTTTCTATGCTAGAATATATTATCATATGCAATAATTGCTCAGTACAAGCTAGTTCTTTCTCCTTATTGCTTCATTTATTCAGGTAACCCATATGGAAAAAGCTCTGTTAAGACTCATCATGCAAGCAACTTGCCAATAGCACCATACGCAGACTTTTTTGTTGTTGTTTTAAAAGACAGACATGTCCTTAAAATTAGTTCCAATTACATTAATCATCCCTCTTCTAGTATATGTCAGCCAAGATTGTTTCTATTCCAGGCATACAAGATTAAAAATCTCCTGGGTTGACAATTTACCATGGAACATGACCCATCTATTCAGCCTAATCTCCAACCAGAAACACACAGAGACACATATAGCCACACACATAACCTCCTTAAGCCATGTGTATCTCACTTAGATTTCTGCCCCTGTGAAGCTCAGTGACATTTACTGCTTCAGAATATCAAGATATTTTGTCAGACGTGAACGTGAGCAATCTCAGTAACATTTCTTTATCATATTAAAGATTAAAAAGGGAATCAGCTTTGTAATTTACCAGGAAAACAAGGGCTGTGAAGTGCCACTTCTGATCTTCTAATCTGGGATTCTCCTTTATGTACATTACTAACTATTTTTCTCCTTATCAGACCTTCCTTATTGCTGAGATGGATTACAAAATGACCTACTCTGCTCTTTAGTTCTGAATACAATTATCTGTTACCATGAATAAGGAATACTTACACATTCAAAACTGATTTTTTCTCCCATATAAATTTATCTAGGAAAAATACTTAATTTACTTTTACTACAATTCTAGTCTCATCGTATCTGGCAAATACATATTAATCAAGTAAGCATCTTGAGCTATACCTAACATAACTATGTTTATGAAACCAAGTAGTTGCTATTCTTTTCAAATGGCTCCTCAATAATAAAATTTAGTACCTGTAGCTATTAGAGTAGCCAAATGTATGGGCCAGAAGGACTGCTGGTTACATGAGGGAATAACCTACATGTTTTATAGTTGAAGGAGTGGCAAGAAAGATCAATAACAACTATGGAAAGAAGTACGAGAAATAATAGTATTACCCTATACATGGCACTCCTGGGGAAGATAATTCAATTATTTAGAAAAGAATTGTGCATCAGTTTTAAACTGCTTTTTTTCTTATTCTAGGTCTTGTTCATCTTAGAGGTTGATTGTGTGATTTTTGGCTTACTCTTATGATCACTCAGAGACATTAAAACAATGGTGTGAACTTATTGGAACATTCCCCTCCTAATCTCACTGGAAAAGTATAAAGTTTTTAATGGCCTATTTATGGTTCTCAAAAACTTGATTTAGGGTGGGAAATTTTGGACTAAGCTACTTTTTTTGCAGTCAAAAGCACATACCAAAAATAAGATAGTCTCTCAAATTAGGAATTTAGGGTCCAAAAATAAAATGGAATCCAAATGTTTGTTAAGAAAAGAGACCAGGCAGAGACAGGATTCTCAGCCCACCCCACCCACTCCCACTCCCACCAAAAAAGAGATTCTCAAAGAGGCATTTACAAATGCTTGAAGGACTAAGACTCATTAAAATAGGTGATCTTTGTAATAACAAAGTTAAAATAAAGCAGCTAAAGTAAAAATCAAGGGGACAGTTAAGAGTGTTCTGGTCCTTCCTCACCACAAATATGACTTCTCTCAACTCCAGCTGTTTGACTTTGTTGACTTTGAAGGGAGTCATCAGAGGCTGAGTAACACCCAACCTTTCCATTTCAGGGTCTCTGAATTCCTTCCCTTTGGCATTCATGTCCAAGAATAATACATATCCCAATTACCCCCAGACTTAGAGGCCAAATCTACACAGTATTACTTTTCAGGAAATGAGCATCTCAAGACCTTTCCTCTGGCTTTTGCTCCTGCTTAGGCATGTTTACCCAATTAGAAGAGAAGATAAAACCATTTAAATGTTTGTGGGTGATTTTTTTTTACACAAGGGGAAACTAGTCTGCTTGATTAAATAATAAAGCCCCAAGCCTAATGAAACTGGGTTTTCCTTGCCCCTGTCATTTTTCCCCAGCTTCTACAACAGAGCCTGCACAGGTATTTCTGGTATTGTCTAGGTGAAGTAACATAGCCATATGGTGCAATTAAATAATAAGAGTTAGGACCAGCTAATTTTAAACAGAGTAGATCTGAATGTTGTGCTAAATTCCCCTTACAAAACAACTGCCAACAAATATTGTGATCTATCCCTCAGGAAAGATTAGTAGGGGGAGGTCGTAGGGGGAGAGGGGTAGTGAGGAAGGAGAGAGAAGTGTGCACATGAGTCAATTTTTGGAAAAGTCTGAATAAATAATAATCAAACTAATGTCAACTAGAAGGAAACACCCTAACGATTCTAGACCAGTAATGCTTTAGAACAAATATAAATAGTTTGAGTTTTAAGATTTCAGTCTTAAAACTGACCTTCTAAACTAAACACACACACACACACACACACACACACACACAAAATGGCATAGGGACACACACATATACACATACAGGGAGTTATTTTATGATATAACTCAGTTGATAGAATATCAGTCATAGTATACCAATGATAATCGATAAATCCAAAGGAGAGAGAAATGAATGAGAGAGAATGAGAGGGAGAGGGAGGGAAGGCGAGACAGACAGAGACAGAGGGAGACAGAGAGACAGAGAGGGAGGCCCAGATATCTAACCAGATCTCTTTTGTGTGGTTTAGGGAAAATGACACTCTTCTGAGCCAGTCTCTGCAATATTACTTATTAGCAGAAGCCCTGGGTAAATAATTCAATTTCCTCATGCCTTAGATTCCTTTCATATAAAATCGGGGGTGATATTAAACTTCATTGATTTCCATAGAGGAGTAAATGAGGTAAGATATACTAGGGCATACTATGAACTTAAAAGCATTCAATAAACATCATAAAATAGAAAAGCATTTATATACTACATACTGTTATACCGTTGGTGGGAATACAATATACTTCTAGAATAAACTTTCTAAAAGTCAATTTGTATAAAAAGCAATTAAATTTTTCATACCATTGATCTATACATTTACTTATGGGAATCCATTCTAAGAAAACAATCAGAGATTTGGACAAAACATTTTTCACAAACATGTTCATTGCCATGTTACTTAAAATACCCAACCAATTGGACTCAACCTTAATGCCCAATAGTAGGACAATAGTACATCTATATAATACTATATTAGACTAGCCTTAATGGCTCATATTTTAAATCAATGCTAAATGACACAAATATGGGAAATATTCATAGTAATTTAAAAACAATTATAAACACCTTATGATCCAGTTTATACACACACTCACACAACTCCAACAATGGAAAAAAGTATCTCAAATTATTGACGATATGGTTGTTTTTAGGTGGTACAGATTATATAGATTTGTGGATGATTTTTCCTCTATATACTCTCCAAGTTTTCTAAAAATTAATCCATGGATTAATTATTTAATCATAAGAAAAATATTATTTAAAACACTGTATATATTCTTGTTTCTTAATCTATCACCCAGTGAGGGGTCCACTGACTTCACCTTGCAGGACCCAGACAAGGAAAGTGATGAGAAATAACCTTGAGTAAGAGTGAGCCACTGTTTCCTGAACTTAAGTTTCCTTCATTTATATTTCAGTCAGTGGTTATAGGGATTGAATGATTTGGAAGATGTTCTCTTTGCAGCTCAGTGTTTATACAAATATACATCAATCACTGTCTGTTGGCTGAATAAATAATATGTATTGAACATATTTGGAAAGCTATGTTTAAATATGCAGATGTGATTGTGTTTAAAAAATTTAGTCCATTTTAAATAATTCACAGTATCACAGCAGAATTTTTTTTCAGCATGTAGTCCAATCAACAGGAACTAAAAGTGTTAAGTGCTCTTAAATATAAGTGCGCAAAATACTCTGATATTAAAAATAACTCTTTCACGTATCTCTCAGAAGAAATGAACAAGTTAAGCCTCAAGCATCATGTCATGACACACAGCAAGGAAGCAATCAAAGACTATAGGGTACATCAATAATATTTGGAAGCAAACTTGAAGAAGCTCTTACTGAGTTAAAGATGCAACAATTTTAACGTCAGAGTATAACTATGCTTAACTGAAACATGTCAAATACGCTTAAATCCATAAGGTAATGATAACGTTTTAAAAAACTAACTGTTCACCTTCAGAGGATTTTAGGAAGCCAATTTATTATCTTAAAAAAACTGGTAAATAGGGCTTCCCTGGTGGCGCAGTGGTTGAGAGTCCGCCTGCTGATGCAGGAGACACGGGTTCGTGCCCTGGTCCGGGAAGATCCCACGTGCCGCGGAGCGGCTGGGCCCGTCAGCCATGGCCGCTGAGCCTGCGCGTCCGGAGCCTGTGCTCCGCAACGGGAGAGGCCACAACAGTGAGACGCCCGCGTACCGAAAAAAAAAACAACAACAAAAAAACTGGCAAATAAAGACAAAGAATCAAGCATCTATTCTGCCTTTCCTACATTAATTGTACAACTGAGTAACAAATTAGTAGTTGACGGGAAATACCTATTTTTAAATGTATCCCAACTAACAAATGAAAGAGAAATTATAGAATTAGGAGATCATTATTTTGTAATCCCCAGTAAACGGGTAGAACTAGAAACTGAATTTGGTGATAGGCAGAATTCTAATATGGCCCCCATGCTCTCTGACTCCAGTATTACTCCTGTGACTTCGTTTCCTTTTTTGCCTTATTGAATTAGTAAAGACTTCTGGTACATTGTTGAAAAGGAGTGATGAGAGGGGACATCCTTGACTTGTACCTGATCAAACTGATCAAACTAGTTTCTTCTGCATATAAGTATTCTGCATATTAAGTATGATGTTAGCTGGGGCTTTTTATAGATAATCTTTATTAACTTGAGGAATTTCCCCTCTATTCTTAGTTTACTGAGAGTCTTATTATGAAAGGGTGTCTGGTTTTGTCAAATTCTTTTTCTATACCTATTGATATGATATGATTTTTCTTTTTTAGTCTGTTGATATGACAGATTACATTAACTGATTTTCAAATGTTGTATACCGGGAATAAATCCCCTTAGTCATGGCTTTTAATTCTTTTTATACTTTTTTGGATTTAACTTGCTAATATTTTATAGAGAATCTTTACATCTAATTTCATAAGGGATATTGGTCTATAGTTTTCTTTTCTTGTTATGTCTTCCTATGATTTTGGTATTAGAGTAATGTTGGCTTCATGAAGTGAGTTAGGAAAGATTCCCTCTGCTTCTATCTTTTGAAAGAGATTGTAGAGAATTGGTATAATTTCTTCCTTAAATGTTTGTTAGAATTCACCAGTGCATATATCTGGGCCTGGTGATTTCTGTTTTTGAAGAATATTAATTATGGGTTCAATTTCTTAAATACACATAGGACTATTCAGACCTTCTGTTTCTTCTTGTGTGAGTTTTGGCAGATTGTGTCTTTCAAGAAATCAGTGTATTTCATCTGGGATATCTAATTTGTATGCATAGAGTTGTTCATAATATTCCCTTATTATCATTTTAATGTCCATAGGATCTGTCATGATGTCCTCTCTTTTATTTCTGATGTTAGTAATTTGTGTCCTCTCTCTTGTTTTCCGAGTTGACCTGACTAGAAGAGGCTTATCAGTTTTATTGATCGTTTTTAGCTTTTGGTTTCATTGAGTTTCTCTTATTGATTTTCTATTTTCAATTTCATTGATTTCTGCTATAATTCTAATTATTTCTTTTCTTCTGCTTACTCTGGATTTAATTTGCTCTTCTTTTTCTAGTTTTTCAAGGGGGAAACATAGATGATTAATTTTAGATCTTTCTCTTCAATGTTATAAATTCAATGCTATAAATTTCCCTCTAAGCACTACTTTTACTGCAGAGCACAAATTTTGAAAAGTTGTGTTTTCATTTCATTTAGGTCAAAATATTTTAAATTTCTCTTGAGACTTCTTCTCTAATCCATGTGTTGTTTAGATGTCTGTTGCTTAATCTCCATATATTTGGGGATTTTCTAGTTATTTATTCCTGATTTCCAGTTTAACTCCATTGTGGTCTGAGAGCAGACACTGTGTGATTTCTATTCTTTTAAATACTTTAGGTTGTGTTTTATGGCTCCGAATGTGGGCTATCTTGGTGAATGTTCCTTGTGAGCTTGAGAAAAAATTAGTATTTCGCTGTTGTTGGATGAAGTAGTCAATAAATGTCAATTACATCCTGTTGATTGATGGTGCTGTTGAGTTAAGCTATGCGCTTACAGATTTTCTGCCGGCTGGATCTGCCCATTTCTGTGAGAGGGATGCTAAAGTCTCCAACTATGATAGTGGATTCATCTATTTCTTCTTTCAATTTTATCAGTTTTTGTCTCATGTAGTTTGATGCTCTGTTGCTAGGCATATACACCTTAAGAATTGTTATGTCATCTTGGAGAACTGACCTTTTTATCATACGCCCATTTTTATCCATGATAATTTTCCTTATTTTGAAGTCTGCTCTGTTTGAAATTAATACAGGTACTCCTGCCATCTTTTGATAAGTGTTATCATGGTGTATTTTCCTTCATCTATTTAACTTTTAATCTATATGTGTCTTCATACGTTAAACGGGTGTCTTGTAGACGAAATATATTGGGTTGAGTTTTTTGATCCACTTTAACAATCTGTCTCTTAATTGGTATATTTAGAGCATTGGCATTCATAATCATTGATATAGTTGGATTAATACCTACCATATTTGTTAGTGTTTTCTATTTGTTGCCCTTGTTGCCCTTGTTCTTTGCTCCTATTTTTGTCTTCCACTCTTTTTCTGCTTTGTGTGGCTTTAATTGAGCATTTAGTGATTCCATGTTCTCTCCTTCATTAGCATAACAGTTATACTACTTTTTTTTAAGCTTTTTTTTAGTGGTTGCCCTAGAATTTGCCATACCCATTTACAAATAATCCAAGTCCACTCTCAAATAACACGTTACCAGTTCACGGGTAGTGTATTTTATAGTAACAAAATCATCCTAATTCCTCCCCCTGTCCCTTGTATCAATGCTGTCATTCATTTCACTTACACACAAGCATACATGAGCATATATACGTAAACATACATAACTGAATACACTGGTGCTATTACTATATTGAACAAACTCTTACATAGATCAAGTAAGAACAACATAAATAAAAGTTTTTATTTTACTTCCACTTATTCCTTCTTTGATCCTCTTCTTTCTGTAGATCTGAGTTTCTGACCTACACTATTTTTCTCCTCTCTAAAAAACTTCTTGTAAAATTCCATGCAAGGCAGGTGTACTGGCAACAAATTCTCTCAATTTTTCTTTGTCTGAGAAAGTCTTTATTTCTCTTGCACTTTTGAAGGATAATTTTTCAGGGCACAGAATTCTAAATTGATTATTTTTTTGCTCAACACTTCAAATATTTCATTCCACTCTCTTTGTTTGCATGGTTTCTGAGAAGAAATTGGATGTAATTCTTATATTTGTCCTTTTATAGGTTAGGTTTTTATTTTCCTCTAGCATCTTTCACATTTTTTTTTCTCTTTCTTTGATTTTCTGTAGTTTGAAAACTATATGCTTAGGTATAGTTTGTTGGTATTTATCCTGCTTGGTATTCTATGAGCTTCTTGGATTTGTGGTTTGTTTTCTGACATTAATTTGGGGAAAATTCTCAGCCATTGTTTTAAATATTTCTTCTGTTCCTTTACCTCTTTCTTCTACTGCTGATATTCCCATTATATGTATATTATGCTTCTTGCAGGCATCCCTCAGTCCTTGGGTATTGTGTTCTGGCTTTTTTTTTTCCCTTTTTTTCAGTCTTTCTTCTTTTTTTCTTTTTAAAGTTTTTGAGATTCTATTGAGAAATCCTCTAGCTCAGAGATTCTTTCCTCAGCAGTGTCCCGTCTGCTAATAAGCCCATTTAAAGGCATTCTTCATTTTTGCTGCAGTGTTTTTTTTATTTCTAGCATTTCTTTTTGGTTCTATCTTAGGTTTCCATCTCTAGGCTTACACTGCCTGTATATTCTTGCACACTGTCTACTTTGTCCATTAGAGCCCTTAGCATATTAATCATAGATGTTTTCATTTCTATCTGATAATTCAAACATTCCTGCCATGTATGACTCTGCTACTCATTCTGTCTCTTCAAATTGTGTTTTTTGCCTTTGATATAGCTTGTAATTTTTCCTTGATAGCCAGATATGATGTACTAAGTAAAAGGAGCTGCTGTAAATAAGGCTTTAGTAATGTGGTGTTGAGGTGCGGGAGGAAGAGAAGCATTCTATAGTCCTATGATTAAATCTCAGTGTTTTCCTGAGCATATGCTTCTGGACTGTAAACTACACAAGTGTTTCTGTGCTTTCCTCCCCCTTTAGGTGGGACAGGATGGCTAGAGTGAGCTGGAGTTGGGCATTTCCCTTCTCCCACATGGGAGGCTAAAGCTGACTGGAGTTGGGTATTTCCCTTCCCCAGGTCAGTTAGGCTGTGATAAAACCCCTTTGGGTTAGGCTCTCATTAGCTAGTTTCTTCTGTGGGCATGTTTGTTAAGAAGAACAGAGTTCTCTAGCCTATTTCAAAGTGGTTCCTTTTCCCTTCCCCATTTTGGAAGCCCTAGGGAATTTTTCTGATGTTCACTGTAGGAATCTGTTTGAGCTCCTAGAGATATATCTCACAATATTGTGGAACCCCCTACGTCTGGATCCTTCTGGAGTTTTTAACTCTCAGAGTTGTTCACACTGAGTCTCCAGTTGAGTCAGAAAACCTGAATTAAATTATCAAGTAGGGAGATTATCTAAGTGGTCCAAACCCAATGAAACAAGTTCTTTGAAAGTAAAGAGTTTTCTTCAGCTGGTGTCAGAAGAGGAAGTCAGAGAAATCTGAAACATGAAAGGGATTCAACACAAGGGAGGTTCCTGATGCTGAGAAGGTTAGGGCCACATGGAAGGATCTCAGAGTGAACTCTAGGAGCTAGGAACAATCCCTGGCTAACAGCCAGCAAGAAGACAGAGACCTCAATCCTACAAACACAAGGAGCTGAATTCTACCAATCTCCTGAATGAGCAACTGATTCTTCCCCAGAGCTAACAGAAGAGAACTCACTTTACCAGACACCCTGATTTCAGTCTTATGATATTCTGAGCAGAGAACCCAATCACAGTGAGATGAACTTCTAATCTACAGAGCTGTGAGCTAATAGATGGGCATTGCCTTAAGTTACTAAGTTTGTGATAATGTCTTATGCAGCAAGAGAAGCAAATACAAGCATCAACTGATGCTTATATCTCATAAAGACAGAAACCAGACATTATGTGCCTCCTGATGAAAAAACACAAAATCAAAATATGTAGAACACAAAATATAAAGGAATAAAACAAACAAACAAACAAAAAACGAAACACAGAGATCAAATAACATTTGACCTATTCCCTTAGGAAGATCTTTTCAGCCCTATTCCCTACAAAGAAGGTCAGAAGGTATAGTCCTGTTCAAGAAACTCAAGTGTTTATACGGCTCATGTATGGAACTTAAATGAGTGAAACTGGTATATAAAATGCTATCTGGGAACAGGTGGTAAGACATCAGTTTGTGGAAAAATAGGGAGTATAAAGGATTATGGAAAACTGGGAGTCACTGGGCTTTTCTGAGAGAGTGTGAAGACCACTTTTTTATAGCCTTTTTGCAGATATGGGGGATCGGGGCCAAGTGCTGCCCAAGTGTTTTCCAAGGGAGTTTGGATATTTAGAGATTTATGTGAAATTCCTCCCCCTTTTTTGTTATTAAATAATTCAAATATAAAACACTGTGTGGGCCAATGTTATGAGTGCCAAACTAAACACTCTGAGGCCAGGTCCAGCCGAGACGCTGCCAGTTGGCTACTTCTGGATAAGGATCCAGGATGGGGACTTGCGTATTTCTGCTATATCATCCCCTTGCTGCCACCTCGGCTGTTTCGAATATGCAGGTGAGTGCGCCAACAGCTTGTGTGTTGATTCCTAAGCTGCAGACGTTGTCTCAGTAGGGCCATTTTCCTGAAAAGGTCTTGGCAACAACTTATCTGAAAGCCCTTCAACTAGAGCAGCTCTTCTCCTCAAATCAAATCCTTATTACTCTTCTCTGAAGGGGGCAGGAAAGGATCAACTGGGTGAGGAAGGATAAGAGTCTCCATGCAGAAACAGTCAGGTCAATCTCTGTCCACACTGGTGGAAGACTGGGGAGTTCCTCAAACTGCCTGAAACTCCCAGCCTAGATCTTTAAGTCACACAGGAGTGGGACCTTCCCACGTTCTGTCTTGAAATAGAGAGTTTGCATGCAGCTCAGGGCTGCTGCAATATTGTGATGAACAAAAGCACATGCAGGAGCTGAACGTTGCCAAGCCTTCTTGACCACCATTAGCACTGAAGCTTCACATTATTACATTGCCGTCTACTGAGGAACTCGAAAACTACAATTACACAGCTGGTACCGTTCATCACTGTACCCTTGAGTGTGAAAAAAGAATTGGAAATTATAGTCTGAAATGGGCACAAAACTCCTACTGTAAAATAATATTATTTCCAGAAACCCCAAATTGTTATAATTTGACTTTCACCCCAAAAGAAAAAAATAAGATCCTAGGGGGTCCAAAATTTCCAGCTAGATTCCAGATGTCTCACAAGAAAAAGCAAGAAAAGCTTGCTATATTTTGGACAATCTTTCCAAAGATATTGGCTTTCCTGGAGTCCCACTAGAATAAACAAATAAACAAACAAATCCATATTAATATGCTAAATAAAACTCTGTTAGAAAATTCCACAAGCCCTCCTGGTCCCAGAAGTAGAGGCCAGTGTGATTAAATTTCCCCAACACACATTATGGGCTCATTAAAAGAGTACCAGCCAGAGGGACTGGGCATTTGTAACCCAAGTGGAATGCTAGGTTCCTTTTGTAGGATTCCATAGATGAACAAGACTTGCTAGAGGATTGTAGTTCCTTCCTGTGACTATACTTTGTGTGGGGCTTTTGAGTATATATTCATCTCATCACTTTCCTTAAATAATAGACACGTATCACACCAAGGGGCATATACCTAAGCATATACTTCACGTCAGGCACTATGTACCTATTAGGCCTGCAAAGAAGACTAAAAGATAGCCTCTACCTTTAAAAGCTCACAATCTAGTTATACCTCCTGTCTAAGTCTCAGTTTCCTCTTCAGTAAATGAGGGGGCCGGTTTAAGAATTTCTTAACTTCCTTTTAGTAATTCTATAATGTTGTTTCGAGGATCCGATAGATTCACAACTGCATCTATCTTCTTTTGTTTCGAAATATGGAACATGGAACACATGCAGGACACTCAGAAGAGGATGGTATAATTGTTAGGTCAGGTCTTGTGTTGGTGTATAAGACACTCCATCAAGCAACAAGGATGTTACTTTCATCTTTGAACTCATTACCCAACTTCTGTGCCTAGAATAGCAATTTGCAGATAGAATTGTAGGTTCGTGATTATTTAACAAAGGTTGTAACATATATCCATAGTATTTTGAAACTGGGGAGTAATGTTGTTTGTGTTAACATCAAGTTTAGTTGGCATTGCATGCTCCATGACACCCATGGCATGATGAAAGAGAGTGTGGAACAACGAATAGAAAGAACAGAACACTTTGCAGCTAAAGAAACAATGAAAAAATTGAAAGACAACCTATGGATTGGGAAAAATATTTGCAAGCCATATATCTGATAAGGAGTTAATACCCAAAATATATAAGGAACTCACACAACTAAACAGCAACAAAACAACCCAATTAAAAAACAGACAATGGACTTATTCCAAAGAAGACATACAAATGGCTAACAGGTATATGAAAAGGTGCTCAATATCTTTAGTCATCCAGGAAATAGAAAGCAAAACCAGTGAGATGTTGTCTCACAGCTGTTGGATGGCTATGATCAAAAAAATAAAAGATAAGTGTTGATGAGGATATGGAAAAAAGGAAACCTTGTACACTGTTAGTGGGAATATAAATTGGTACAGCTATAATGGAAAACAGTATGGAGGTTCCTAAAAGAACTGAAAATAGGACTACCATATGATCCAGAAATCCCTTTTCTGGGTATACAATCAAAGGAAATTAAATCAATACCTTGAAGAGTTGCTCCTATGTTCACTGCAGCATTACTCACAATAGCCAAGATATAAAAACAGCCTAAGTGTCCATCAAAGGATAAGTAGATAAAGAAATTGTAGTATGTACCTCAACTATATTTCAACTATAAACAAATAAATAAGCTGTGAAAAAAGAAACTTTAAGATATATATATATGTATATATATATTATACATAATAAGAATATTATTCAGCCTTAAAAAAGGAGATCCTGTCATACACAACAACATGAATGAACTTGAAGGACAGTATGCAAAATGAAATAAGCCAGACACAGAAAGAGAAGAAAACACAAAAACTGCCTGACTGTACTTACCTTTGGAATCTAAAAAAGTCAAATACGTAGAAGCAGTGAGTAGAACAATGGTTACCAGGAGCAGAAAAGGGAAACAGAGAGATGTTGGTCAAAGGGTACAAAGTTGTAGTTATGTAGAAAGAATAAGTCCAGAGATCTAATGTACAGCATGATGACTATAGGTAATGATACCTCACTGAATACTGAAAGTTAGCTAGGAGAGTGGATTTCAGGTGGTCTGATCACACACACACAAAACATGGTAACCATGAAAGGAGAAGGTGTGCTAAATAGCTGTGCTAAATGAAATGGTAGTAATCATTTCACCATGTATATGTATATCAAACCATCATGTTGTACACCATATATACATATGCATACCTTGGAGATATTTCCAGTTCAGTTCTAGACCACCATGATAAACCAAATATCACAATAAAGCAAGTGACACAAGTTTTTTGTTTCCCAGTACCTATAAAAGTTATGTTTATACTGTACTGTAGTCTATTAAATGTGCAATAGCATTATGACTAAAAAATGTACATACATTAACTTAAAAATACTTAACTGCTAAAAATGCTACCTATCATCTGAGCCCTCAGTTAGTTGTAATCTTTTTGTTGATAGAAGATCTTACCTTGATGTTGATGGCTGCTGACGAATCAGAGCAGTGGTTGCTGAAAGGTGGGGTGGCAGTATCTTAAAGCAAGACAACAATGAAGTTTGCCACATCAATTGACTCTTCCTTTCACAAATGATTTCTCTGTAGCATGCAATGCTGTCTGATATCATTTTACCCACAGTAGAACTTCTTTCAAAATTGGAGTCCATTCTCTCAAACCCTACCACTGCTTTATCAACTAAGTTTATGTCATGTTCTAAATCCTTTGATGTCATTTCAACAATTGTCACAGCACCTTCACCAGGAATAGATTCCAACTTAAGAAACCACTTTTCTGCACATCCATAAGAAGCAAATCTCATCTCTTAAAGTTTTATCATAAGATTGCAGCAATGAAGTCACATCTTTAGGCTCCACTTCTAATTATAGTTCTTCTGGTATTTCCACCACATCTGCAGTTATTTCCTCCCCTGAAGTCTTAAACCCCTCAAAATCATCCATGAGGGTTGGAATCAACTTCTTCCAAACTTCTGTTAATCTTGCTATTTTGATCTCTTCCCATAAATCATGGATATTCTTAAGGACATCTAGACTAGTGAATCCTTTCTAGAAGGTTTTCAATTGACTTTGCCCAGATCCATCAGAGGAATCACTATCTATGGCAGCTATAGTGTTACAAAACGTATTTCTTAAATATTAAGTCTTAAAAGTCGAAATGACTCCTTGATCCATGGGGTGAAGAATGAATGCTGTGTTAGCAGGCATAAAAACAACATTAATCTCATTGCACATCTCCAACAGAGCTTTTGGGTTACCAGGTGCATTGTCAATGAGTAGGAATATTTTGAAAGGAACCTTTTTTTCTGAGCAGTACGTCTCAACAGCAGACTTAAAATATTTAGTAAACCATGCTGTAGAGAGGTGCTGTCATCCGGGCTTTGTTGTTCCATTTATAGAACACAGGCAGAGTAGATTTAGCATAATTCTTAAAGACCCTAGGATTTTCAGAATGGTAAATGAGCACTGGCTTCAATTCAATGCCACCAGCTGCATTAGCCCCTAAGAAGATAGCTTGTCCTTTAAAGCTTTGAAATCAGGCACTGACTTCCCCTTGCAATCTATGAAAGTCTTAGATGGCATCTTTTCCCAATAGAAGGCTGTTTGGTCTACATTGAAAGTCTGTTATTTAGTGTAGCCACCTTCATTAATGATCTCAGCTAGATGTTTTGGATAACTTGCTGCAGCTTCTACATCAGCACTTGCTTCTTTACCTTGCACTTTTATGTTATGGAGATGGCTTCTTTCCTTAATCCTCGTGAACCAACCTCCTCTAGCTTCAAACTTTTATTCTGCAGCTTCCTCACCGCTCTCAGGCTTCATAGAATTGAAGAGTTAGAGCCTTGCTCTGGATTAGGTTTTGTCTTAAGGGAATGTTTTGACTGGTTTGATCTTCTATCCGGAGCATTAAAACTTTCTCCCTATCAGCAATAAGGCTGTTTCACTTTCTTATCATTTGTGTGTTCACTGAAGTAGCACTTTTAATTTCCTTCAAGAACTTTTCCTTTTCATTCACAACTTGGCTGTTTGGTGCAAGAGGCCTAGCTTTTGACCTATCTGGGCTTCTGACATGTCTTCCACACCAATCTTAGGCATTTCTAGCTTTCGATTTAAAGTGAGAGATGTGTGACTCTTCCTGTCACTTGAACACTTAGAGGCCATTGTAGGGTTATTAACTGCCGTCGTTTCAATATTGTAGTGTCTCAGGAAAGAGGGAGGCCTGAGGAGAGGAAGAGAGATGGGAAAACACCCAGTGCCTAGAGCAGTCAGAACACACACAACATTTATTGATTAAGTTCACTGTCTTACATCGGCACAGTTTATGGCACTCCAAAACAATTACAATAGTAACATCAAAGATCACTGATCACAGATCACCATTACAAATATAATAATAATAAAAAAAGTTTGAAATGTTGAGAGAATTACCAAAATGTGACACAGAGACACAAGAACAAATGCTACTTAAAAAATATCATTGATACACTTGCTCAATGCAGGGGTGGTCGCCACAAATCTCCAATTTGTAAAAAATGCAATATCTGTGAAGCACAATAAAGTGAAGCACAATCAAACAAGTTATGCCTGTCGTTTTTATTTAAAAAAGAAAGAACAGAACAAATTTGGGCTTTAGAATCATCTGTGAAATGGGGAGAATACCTCGGAAGATTACTGCAAATGAAATAAAGCATGCAAGTATTCAGCACGTGTTATTTATTACTGTGACTACAACTACTATGAAAATGCAATATCTAGATAAATGTTTATCTCCCTTTCTATACTTTCCTAGTAACTAACTACAGCTCCCTCCTCACAGACGGGGATATCTTGATACTTCCTTATCTCCTTTGTATCTTTACTATAAATAGTTCCACCCTCCTACAAACCCTAGAATGTGTCTCAATATGTCCATAGAAAGCACACTAGACCCAAGTAACCACTTAGCAAGTTAATGGAACTGCTTTCCAGCAGAGAAGAAGACCTCCCTACCAGCACTGCCTAGGACCCTATCCCTTCCTTGCCACCATTTGTTTCAAAGCCTTTAGTTGATTCACAGGGAACATTAATGAAGGAAATCGATCCCTTGGGTACAAAGACAGTCATTGTCCCTGGCATGCTTCTCCCTGAATCCAGCTGTTCTTTAGGCTCCACACCTATAGAATGCCAAAACACTGCTTCTGATACATCACACCTGCTTCCCAGGGCACATCTCACACAACACCAGCCAGACTACGACCACGGGCCATGTTTAATGAATCTACGGTGCTCAGATTAATACTTTCGCGTGACTGGCTTTCATGGATGTAGCAAAGTCCATTTGGTCTTGTTTTAATAACATCCCAATAAAAGAGCTGGGAAATTAGATGCTAGGAATGACATTTAAATCCTCCATTTCCCTTTGCTGCAATAATAGCCTTTTTGATAACAAAGTAGATAAATTTTATTAAATTATATGAAGTTTTTCCATTTGAAAGCAATTAAAAATGCTTTCAGTTCAGAATTACAAAACTATTCACTTCAAATTTGAGGCTGACATTTTTATTGGTAATCTGAGTTATAACATGTTCAGCTCTATGCCCATTCATTGGCCCCTGATACTTCTGCCAACTTTTTATGGTTTTATGTGAAAGTACAGTATTTAAGCCTCCTCTAAATTCATGAGCTTCCCCTGCTTCTGAAAAAGGCTCCTCGGTGTCATAACAATGCACAACCAGGGCTGATGTTTATTTAAAAACATCTGCTCCATCCTTTGTGGTGTAACATACTAAAGTAGCCTGACATTTTAAATACTTTTTCTTTATACTTTGTGTCAAACAATGAGAGAACGTAACTACTTTCCTGATGAAAAACTGTTCAGGGCAATTACAAGATGATACAGTAAGTGGGCTAAATGGTACCCAAAGTAATCAAAGGCAAACACAGGGATTAGCCTGAATGCTACAAAAGCCCACTTTTATGGAGATTTCTAGTTCCCTAAATATCTCTATGATTACGCCTTACATCTTAGTGCTTCCTAATTGATAATGAAAATAGTCTCTTGTTATTTTATTTTTTAAGATAAGAATGTGAATTATTATTTTTAAAGTTTTGACAAATCAGGACAGGCAAAACGAACACTATCTCTGTATCCCTGATTGCTATACCCACCTGGCAGCCTAGAGTGGACAGAAACTCTTTTAGTGCTACTGATCACTGATTCACTTGAAACCATTTTTCACAGTCACAATTACTTACGTCCACTGCAGAAGTGAATTAAGGATGTAAGGAAATGCAGTTTATTTTTTATTTACTTAAGTGCATATGAGTCACTTAACTACCAGAATATTGCCCAGTAGTGACCCCGTTCAACCTACTTTAATGATAAATGGTTGTTTCCAAATAAACAGGTGCTTCTAATATTTTCAAAGACAATTTTTATCAATCCAAACACAACTTCAACATCTCCCCCAAAACACACACACACACACACACACACACACACACACACACACACACACATTAAAAAACCTGTTTTCTTCTATAGACTGGGCAAAAGTAAACTTTGGTTTAGCCTCTATTGATAACAACAGAATACAAATGCGTTTAATCAGTAGAAAACCATATGACTGAAGGCACTTGAACATTCTCTTGGGCATGATATCTGAAGCAAAGGTGACGTTGAAAGAAGATAAAAGTCAAAGGTGGCTACATTTCCTGAGGAGCAATTTGACAGCCACAATACACCCAAAGTAAAAGAAAGCACAGCTCTGATTATTAGCAGGGGAAAGAGTGATGTCTCACTGTTGTTGAAAATCTACTCTACAGTCACAAAAACAGAGGTTGCCAGCGCTAGAAGGAAGTCACAGAATATTCCAGCAGAAAGGGGCACTGTCCTGTCCTGACCAGTCTGGCAGGGATTCCTGCTCTGCCTTACTCAGGAGCGTTCAATGCTAGTTCTCAGTACAAACTTCCGACCGTCCTACTTCATTCCACATACCTGGGAGTCTGCTACCACGTGGGTTAGCATCACGGGTTAACACAACTGTGCCCAAATGAATTCCCGAAAAGAAGCCAGAAATAGAAGGCCACAGGATCTGTGATAGCAGACACAACAGGGAAATGTTATTTGTGACCTTTTAATATTTCACTTTGGTCCATAAATCTCCTCTTCTGATCATACCAACCTACCCTGTGAACACACAGGCCTTTGATTGCCTCTTTATTAGCTTAGCAAATGGAGTGATGGGTGAGCTTCTGTCATGGTGCTCACTCTGTTACAAAGTGTAAAGGGAATTCCCATCCACCCATGGACCAGGAGTTGCCCAAATGTCAAAATGCATCTGTTTTATGGACATTCAACAGGAATGTTTTACCAAAGAGCACAATTATAAATCTCTACCTGATGCCACTCTCTACTGGACCTTTCCAATCACCCTATAACATGTCAAAGCGCCTGCCATATTAAAATTTAAAAAAAAAGGTGGGGGGCTTCCCTAGTGACGCAGTGGTTGAGAGTCCGCCTGCCGATGCAGGGGACACGGGTTTGTGCCCCGGTCCGGGAAGATCCCACATGCCGCGGAGCAGCTGAGCCATGGCCGCTGAGCCTGCGTGTCCGGAGCCTGTGCTCCGCAACGGGAGAGCCCACAACAGTGAGAGGTCCACGTACTGCAAAAAAATCAAAACACCTCCTTTGACCCACATCCACCTCTAGCTACCTACCATCATATTTCTGTCCTTCTCATAGTAAATGACAATTCCATTCTTCAAAATGTGCTGGTTCACTGCATTCCCCCCACTTAAACTTCTCCTTGGCTCCTCCCTTCTTTTCCATACCTCATGTCCAATCTGTCAGCAAATTGTTTTATTTCTAGAATCTAACTACTTTGCACTGCCCAGTTCAAGGTACTATCATCATGCACCCAGTTTTTGCCAAAGCCGCCCATCAGAGAACTCCTTGCTTCCACCCTTGAGCCCAAATGTATATTCTACACAAAGTGTCCGAAGAGATCTTTTAAAATATACCTTTAAATAATATCTTTTAAATTATCATACAGTAAAATAGATTATTCGGTGTACAGTACCATGACCCTGATAATCCTGGGATCAAATCCTCCAATGGCTTCCTGAAGTCATCATTGAGGCCCTCAAAACCATATGAAGTCCAGGGGCTTCCCTGGTGGCTCAGTGGTTAAGGGTTCACTTGCCAATGCAGGGGACACAGGTTCGAGCCCTGCTCTGGGAAGATCCCACATGCCACGGGGCATCGAAGCCCGTGCACCACAACTACTGAGCCTGCACTCTAGAGCCCGCGAGCCACAACTACTGAGCCCGTGAGCCACGACTACTGAAGCCCGCGTGCCTAGAGCCCATGCTCCACAACAAGAGAAGCCACCGCAATGAGAAGCCCACACACTGCAACAAAGAGTAGCCCCCGATCGCCACAACTAGAGAAAGCCTGCGTGCAACGAAGACCCAATGCAGCCAAAAATAAATAAATAAATAAATAAATAAATTTATTTAAAAAAAACATATGCAGTCTGACCACCAACCACCTCTCTCCACTCCATGCTCTGCTCCAACACACTGCATGCCTTGATGTTTCTTAAACCTCATCTTTGCCTCTCCTCTTCTGTAATGCTTCTCTTTTGAATATATGCATAACTTAATACTTCATGTTCTCCAGACTATCCACTCAAATGTCATCTTAAAAGGAAAGTTTTCTTTGACTATCCTATCTAAAAAAGAACCCCCAACTCTCTCTGCTTCGGACTGTATTTCTTTTCCTTCGAGCACACAAGGGTGCTTGTCACACTCTTTCTGGTCTACTATTTCTATTACCTGTTTATTTGTTTGAATGCTTCTTATCCATCTCCCGTTACTAGTATGCAAGCTTAATGAGGGAGAGCATTTGTTGTTCACTGCTATACCCCACTGTCTAAAACAGTATGATTCATGCAGTAGTACTGAAATATATGCGAAATCATTAAATCAACACATCAAAGAATATTAGATCTATAAAGGACCATAGAAAATATGAAATTAAATTGAGTTTATTACACATTCCTTACCCAGTAGAAAAAACATTCTACCAGTAACTAGAGAAGCAATAACTTACAGATCATTTACAGTATTCTTTACTTTGCAAAGTAAAAAATAAGGTAGATTTTTCAACATCTAAACTCTGGAAGACATTTCAGTAAGGATGATAGGAGAGCAGAAAATTCTACAAACTAAGGGAAACCTTAACTAATTACAATGTTCTTTGTTTACACACGCATATACATACACACATGTACGACTGTCTCACAGAAGAAATAAAAAAGGTAAAAGAAGGAGGGTGCAGGGAATGGTGGTCTGTTGGTATATGCTTAGTTGATTAACCCACTGGATGAGAAAGCAGATTTGTAGCAAAGTAAATAAGTGTTACCACGTATGTGGACAATCATCTTCCTGTGTAGGGAATCTGTGATAAGAATTTATTTTAGAGAAATCAATTTTCTTTGAGCAAGGTGTGTGGTCAAGATTCTCCTCTTAGTGGCACTAGATACTGCTCCCAATCACAAGCCTATGAAAGACTCCATCCATGCCACAGTAAGCTTTAGAAAAAACAGGACCAAATGGGACAATGTGCACTTGGTGACAGCATTAGATCTTACATATACACATGCATGCACATATAAACACAACTAATTTCCAACTCTTCTCTCATTTCCATAAGAATTATCTTCTAGATTAATATTCTACTCCTAGTACTGACGTTGCAAAATGAGACAATACACTTAATACCTTTTAAAGTGGTACTATTGAAACCCCCATATAAAGGGAGGTGAAATGTGACCATGCCAAGAGCAGATTTTAGAAAGAAGGGCAGCAGTTTTGAGGCTTCTTAGAAGCACTGAAGTGCTTTTTCAAATATACACCCACTTTTTTAGTACCCCGAGCTCTGGATTCAAACAGTCTTGGATTCAAATCATGGATCTGAGAGCCACCAGCAGTATGACCCTGAACAACATTCTTAACTGTTAGAACCTCATATCCTTTCTTCACAAAATTGAGCACCCCCTGCTGCCCCCATAAACCACAAGGCCACTGTGAGGATGGAATAAGATGACATTGGTAAAGTGGCTAGCACAGTGCTTAGTATATAGCATATATGCCCTTCCTTATATGTACTGCAGTTCAGTATCAATCCTGTCAAGTGAATGCCACTAAAAGTGGAATGTGTAATGTGGTACTTGCTCTCCAGTGAAGAAATGAAAAGTTTTATTGTGCATTTGTTAAGTACTCAATTCATTAAACTTGATTACACTTCTACGGAATCTCCAATGGATTTTAATCTTGTTCTAAAATGTTATGAATTTGTTCCCTCTCACCTGATCTTCTTTCATACTGACTGGTAACTTCAGCTAGTCCCTTGCAAATAGAATAGTTGACCAATTTTACAATCTAAAGTATTTCTATCATGATCTGTGGGAAAGATAGGAAAAAAAAATTAACTCTTCAGCCAAGGCCACCTATAAACCTACCGTATACACCAACCTCATCCCATACCACACACTCCTCTTATAAACCCTCACTCTCAGCAACCAGCTTCAGTCCCATCAGGTATCCCCCCCTTCTCCATCTCTCCCCTCATTATACCAAAAGGGATCTCCACGCAACTCACCTCATCTGTCATAGGGAAATAGAGAATGGTCCATGTATTTTTTCCATTATTCATTTCTCACAATGCCCCACAGAGAAGACTCCAAAAAGGGGAAATTGATTGCTTTGGGATAGAACTTCTAGATCCAAGAACTATACATTTAAATAAATGCACATTTCCATTTCCACCTATCTGTCTCATCAAAGAGTGGTTAAGATATCAGAAATCCAATTCTTCTAAGAAAATAAAATAAGCACTTGATAATGTGCTTTGTAACCATAGTAGTGTCCTAGTGTTAAGAACCATATATAATTCAAATTGTTTTCAAGCTAATTTTATATAAAAAGCCAAACTGGAAAGAATGGAAAAGACAAGTCTCTTTTTTCCTTGGTTGGGTTTTCATTCCCCTTTATATAGATACTAAATTAGGATAAAAATACGCAGTCCCCAAGACACATTTTGGTTTTTAAATAAATGGCAGTCAAATTAACTGTGCAAATCTTTGCACTCAAGAATAAATCAGAACTTTCCTATAGATACTTTAGCCTTGAGGTTGGAACACAGTTGCAGATTTCAGACAAATCCAGATTCTTTCATCACATTTCTAACAGAAAGTAAGAACATCAAATTTTAACTTTTGCACAAACTGGAAGCATTTGTTACAGGCGTCTTGCTGATGTGAACAAAACAACAAAGAGTTGTCTGTTAAAAAAAAAGAAATGCATAAGCACCTACTATGTGCTATGTGCTGTGCTGAACAACATAATGTCAGCCATCCTATTAATTATTTCAATAATGGGAAAGCACAAAGGAATACTATCATTTGTTATCTATTCACAACCTACTAGTTCATTTATTTTATTTTTTTTTCCTACTAGTTCATTTAAAGTCTCTATAGCAAGTGTTATGTAATGGATTGATTTGGTGGATCCAAAAGACAAAAAAGATGAAGGATTCTGCTTTGTTCCCAGATGTGGCCTACACAGAGCTTTTCCATGATCATTTTGAAGCTCTGAAATGTCTAGCACAGGGAACTCTTCTCAATACTCTTCAGTGAGCTATATGGGAAAAGAGTCTTAAAAAGAGTGTATATATGTATATGTATACCTGATTTGCTTTTCTGTACAGCAGAAAACTGTAAATCAACTATACTCCAATCAAATTTTTTTTTAAAAAAGGAAAACAGCATAACGTATGTAAAAATGTGGTCAGGACAAACAGTCATTCTTTATAAGAGCTGTATCTGAAAATGACAAGAAAGAGTTAAGTAAAACCCAGTAAAACTAAATTACTGATCCAGATAGAAGCATTTGGACCAGACTTTTAAATTATGTTAAAATTTATTTTTTATCCCAAGCTTAAATCAACAGGTATATAGATAGCACATTTGGTTTCGGGCTTCAAACAGGCATGTGCTGCACTCAATGGGAACTGCGTGGGTGTCAGTGAGGGGTGGGGAATTGGCCTGGAATAATTAGAGAGACTTTTACGAACTTGAGTAAAATATATCATTAAATGTTTAGTTTCTACCAACAACGACAGCTGCCCAGAAAAATCTTCATTTCACTTTATTTTTATTTTGCTGATGGATAGGTATCAAATCTTTCATGGTCTACTGAAAGTGTTCTTATTTTTTTCTGGTAGGTTGGTTCAACCAGCAGTAAATATTATAAAAATCAATAAGCAGTGAGTAAATAAGATATTGATTATTTACAGGAAAAGTTAATTTTTCTATTTTTTAAATTTTTGCACATAAAGATTTAACAATTAACTAGACACTTAAGTGATTTATTTACTTTGGTAACAGGCCAGGCAAAAATATTTAAATTCTACTCTTGGAAGTAAGAATTATCTAATCATTCACAAGCTCTTATAATAAAACATTTATCATGAGACATTAATCCATTAGGACTTATTTTCCATCTCATCTCTTCACTAGCACCTTGCTTTGAACACAGTCAAGTTTGGCTGCAATTTTTCCTTTTATCATATATCATAGTTACAGAATGGGACGCACCAAAGCTGGATTCCAAAAACCCTGCACTCTGCTTGAACTTGGCATACAGAAACTCAACCACTGACTCGAGAGCTGAGATTCATCCAGCCTCAAGGCCTGAGATCATGCTTGGATCATGGGGTACCAGAAGTTTAGGGTTAGGAGACAGCATGGAAAAAAATGTCTAGGTGCAACATTATCTCACAGAGATTTAAGATTTTTTTAATTCACAGGGTACCATTCTGGTGGTCTTAAGTGTAGGGCTAAGAAAGCTCTCTCTGCACAAGCTCTTCTCACCTACAACTCCACCCTCGATCCTTCTACCTTCTACCTTCTACCTTGTACTGTTCTGGTCTGGTAGCCTTCCCCTAATATACTTAGTCACTACAAAAGAGGCTCCTTGAATGTTTCTTGGGCCTAAATAACACCAACATATACCTGCAACCTCCTGTTTAATAACAAGCTATGCTTCCTCAGAAATTACTAATAGTGAAAGAATAAAACATAAATAGATATCTGTATTAAATCTGATTTTTGATGACCCAAAAAGGTAGACGATTTTGCACTAAGAGAGGCAGAGGAGGATGTAAAAGATGATTGCACTAAAAGTAGAAAGATTTGCTTTTGAGTCCCTTTTCTCTCTCGTTTCCGAAAGCTATTACTGCCCTGTCCCTCTCATCATACTGTTATAAAACTGAAGCTGGTGTTCAAGAAGATATCTTGTAACCTTCAAAGCAGCAAGCACATATGCCATCACTGGAATAATCTACAGTAATAATCTTAAATGGCTATTTATTGGATTTGGATACTTAGATGTAATAGTGGAGCATGTAGGCCTAATATAAACCAAAAAGTGCATAGTATAGTTATTTTACAGATGAGGAAACTGAGGATCATGGAGATCAAGTGACTTGACCAAAGTCACACAGCTCCCAAGTGGCAAGAGCTGAAATGTCAGCTGCAATCTGCTTGCACAAGAGTCACTCTGTCTTGACTCTATACCAATGAGACACACGGTTTCTAAAGCTCAAATTCTCAGAGGTGACTGGATCTGTCTCCAGGGGACGTAAAGCGTGCTCATAGAGAAGAAACCAAGTAGAGTGAGCCACCGCAGAGACATGGTGGAGAAAGAAACAACAGCGGCGACAACAGCAACAACAAAGAAGAAAAATATATCCAAGTGCCTTTTTCTTATGGAGATGAGCATCTGAGAAAACGTCATATATAATAATTAGAACAAGCTAGGACATGCCATAGATAACCATATTTCCTTGATTCTTTTCAATTTAGAAGATGCACTTTAAATTGTTGTTTTCCAAAACTGGGACACAGCTTGTAACAGTTTGTCCAAAGCAACTTGTCAGCAGCCAGCCAGAGAGGTAACAGTGAGGTCCTTGTCATGGATCACTCACCTCTGACCACAGCTCACACACAAGGCACCTGCTCATCAAGCATCACTTTGTTTAGTAATTCTCACTGGTAACATCACACCCAGTTAGTTTCAAACTCAGATTTGAAATTATAACACCAATAATTGCTTAAAATGTCTCAAGAAGATTGTACTATGAAGCAATATTGAAAATAAAGGTTTTTCATAAAAGCAGATTGCTTGCCACATACCAGGCAATTCAACTAATGTCAATAACAGTTGAGAATTTCTCAAAATTGATGGATTTTTTCAAGCTAGAAAGGCAGCAGTGACATAGCAGCAATTAGGGTCCAAGCCATGATAATGGAGAGATAAACAAACCAAATACCAATATCTTCTCTATCCTCCCAAACACAGCATACTATCTTTCAGGTATCAAAAATATTGTCAGAAAGATCCTGGCTTCTCTCAAAGGAAGTTACTGAACCTCCAGGGAGAAGTAATTCAATTAAGGGAGCAGAAAATGAATCTCTGGTCTTCTCTGACAAATGATACCATCAGTCTTAAAGGTTCTACGCCAAGATAACAAACACGAGCTGAAGAAAGCTAGACTGTCACCGTGATGTTCTCTGTAATCCCTAAAGCCAAACTGATTCAGAAACAAAACAAAACAAAACACACTATGTAGCTTCTATATTTTCAGGATTAGTCTCAAATATTGATGTTGAATCTAAGAGAAAAGTAGTATGTACTATACGGATTCATGCATGCTAATGATGATCAGTTAAAAAATAATTAAAATAGCACATTGAAGCCATTTCCCCCCCTCCAAAATGTCATCATTAAATCTGGTGATCAATTTATTATTGTTAGTATCATAGATTTGATGATATATGATTAAAACTATAAAAGTGAATAATTATTGGGTACGAACCAGGCATTGTATTGCTTCTTGCTTTTATTATCTCCTTTAAACTTCACAATGACCCTATATGAGGGTATGTTATTTCCATTTTATGGGTAAGAAAAGTGCGATTCAGACAGAGATGAAATCCATTTTCACCACCCACCTGTGAAAGGATTAAGCCAGAATGTTAACCCAGGCATCTCTCTTGAGTGGGTCCATCCCTCACGACCGTACTACATGGACGAATCGGTCACTGGAAGAGTACATTTGTCATCTATCTAAAGAAGTTCTAGAGCTAAGACAACATGGGTCCCCCTAGTGGCTGGGAATGGTCCAAAGGACACTGAAAAGACTGGGCTTTGGTGATCTTTTTCATTTCTAAATATTTCTGTTTGCTATAACATTGACAAAGCTACTCTCTATGGGTCTCGTGTTAAGAGTACATACAGGGCCTTGCTGCGTCTTTTTCCAGACACTCTAGGAGAGATTCTTGCCAAATGAAATGTGATATACCCAGAGAAGCATCTCATGCCTTTTGACAGGGGCTTCTTAGGCACATGGGTTATGTCACTTTTGTTATCTATAACCCTTCTCTCCCACAAGCCCTGATAATATAAAGTAGACAATAAAACAATTAAAGTGGGACTATTTTTCAACTACCTCTCATCATCAGCAGATCATTCACTCCTAACATGGCTAGACTGCTCCATCTCACACTCCAATCTCAGCTTATCTATAAAGCAGAGAGAGCCACACTCTGATCCCTTCCCTTACTTTAATTCATTGGTCATTTAATGATATCAAAACCAGACACATCCAAATGTCTCCATTCCCTGACAC